>NC_065445.1:19942014-20246447 GCF_917563875.1 Diabrotica virgifera virgifera | reverse complement strand
GTGAATTACCTCAGCAGTTAAAATTTTTTTTTTTTGCAAAAATGACCTCTTTTTAATTATTTAAACAATGATCCCCTGGTATGATTTGGATACTTTCTTGAAAATATCTTTTGTACCCACCTAAACTTTGATATAACATTTGTTTTATCCTGTACGAATTTACATTTTGATTTACATGTAGTGTAATTTTATTTTACTAGACTAAAAACAAAAAAGTTTGTTTTACATCGCGATCGAGCTATCCATGTATCTTCGGCATGTTGGTACCCTTAGAAATGAAGTGGCATGAGTCATTATCCCAAGCTTCGAATGGTAACAACATTATCCTGATATAGGTTAAAGGACACAATGGAAATAAAAGTAATCATATTGCTGACCAGCTAGCTAAAAAGGCCTTAGGCCAAAAGCCAAAAGCTAGTTCTAAGACCCTTAGAAACTGGTGATCTTTTGGACTGGTAAACTACAAAAATTAAGGTTATTGCCAAGTTTTACTCCCACACGCAAACCGCGAAACGATCGGAAGAAGGAAGAGATTGTAGATGTGCCAAGGTAACACTAAGAAACCTTGGAAAGTCATCATCAAAAAAGTACTTGGGAATGACCAGAAAGAAGTTAGGCATAACAGATGGTTTTTTTAACTGGTCATTGTAAATTAAGCAAACACCTAACCAACACTGGGGCTAGTGTGAACGAGACAACAAAAGTGTCGGGCATGTGCTATGTTCTGAGTTATCGTCAATACGAGAGTACGCGTGTACAGTAAGGGAAAAAAACCTTTACTGTATAATTTAGAGTCAGTGTTTCAACTCGACATACCAACCCTGCAACGTATCATGGCAATCTACCAACTTAACACGCGTTTGACAAGCTTTGGTCAACACCTGTCCACGTAAGGGAAATGTCCCCTGGTGACTTTTCTGGAAATGACAGTATTATAATGAGCTAATTTCGACAGCTCCTTGGGAGGATGCACAATGGGTTTATGGTCTCCTAGGTGCTGTGGTACTTGATTTGTCCTCTCTACTTCACATATACAGATACAGAATGTTCAGAGTTTCTTATATTACTGTTCCACGCAAAAATATGTATTATTCGAACAAAACCACCTCGCTGCGATAAAATGAAAAAAAATTTCTTTTCACGGTTTCGCGCTTAAAATTAATAAAAATGTTTAAAAAATGCTTATTTTTGTGATCCTTTTTTCCCTTTTTTTGGTAAGAAATCGGGAAAATCATCCCCTAATCAGCATTTCAAATGAACTTAATTGTTACCACTTTTCCACTGTAACTTTTGTTACCAAAAATATTCAGAAAAGTAAAGTCGACTTTTTTTATTGTTTAAGATTTTTGGTAGCTCTAACAATTTTTAAGAAATTTGGAAAAAAAGCATTTTTTTCAAAATTAAAATTTTCAAAAATTTTACTTAAAACCAAATTTTTTCAAAAATAAGCAATTTGAATCGATGGAACTTACAGATCATATAAATACAACATAAGTAAAGTAACAACTTGTGAAGCGGTAACGATTAATTTGATTTAAGTTGCTAATTGGGGAGTGATCTTCCTGATTTTTTTTGCCAAAACAAAAGGGACCAACTTTATTTGAGCGTTACTTGCTTACATTTGATGCTAGAAATTTTTTTATAAAAACAGAAATAATGCTTTTTTTAAACACTTTAAAAAAGTTGTAATGTGTTTTCCCCAAGAATGCTTCATTATTTTGGATATATCACATTGAATTATTCTATTTGGAATTTTTCGAATATGAACCTATTTTTCATTAGCTATAACTCTGATTTTGCTACGTATAGAGACCTAATATAATAAAGTTTTTTTCATTTTTTTATATGCTACAGTTTTGCTAAGAATTTTTTTTTCGACAAAATACTTACGTTTTGAGTTATTTGCGAAAAACCGTCTAAAAACGTGGTTATTTTGTTGAAAAATGAACATATTCACTTGAAATGAACTATTCGCAAATAACTCGAAAAGTAGTGATTTGGTGAAAAAACTCTATGGAACAAAAGTTGCTTAAAATTATGTTGATGTTGTTCTGAAGCTATTTCCTTATGGCATTTTTATAATCAACTATTTTTAATGGGAATAAGCCACAATTTTACCAAAAAATGATTTTATTAACGTTTCGAAGCCCAAATCGGGTTTCGTTGTCAAAATACAAAATACTACTAAAATAAACAAAAATGTTGTTGCTAAGTAAAAAAAATCTTCTAATAATTTATTTAATCTGACTCATTTATATTGGCAATTCAGACGTATATTATACATTTTAAAGTAGATGACTTTAAAATTTTATCGCCAATATTTATGAGTTGCGTTCCTGGGACGACTTTACTAAAAGATAGTTCATTCGATTACATGAAATCAATCCCAACTCAATAATATCCGTCACAAAAAAATCATAGCATGTGATCTGTCTTTAAAAAGACAACCAAATGCAACGATGACAGTAAAATTCTCGCGAATTTTATGTTAATGTAAGCTCCCGAACTAATGTAATATTCAAGATATAAAGAAAAAGAAGAATTAAGTTTTAAGGTTATGTTCAATATTGTAAGTCAGGTTACACGCATGTTACACGTGTTTAATTAATATTTTTCAGTTTTCTCAGGCTAATTGTTTAATAAACTTTTTACTAATCAACAGGACAGTTATTTTATTTATCAAATTAGTCAGTTTATCCATTTCGGGACTTATGTTGGACACATATTTTTTCACCCCCGAGATGGGGTGAAACTCACCCCTAGGGCAAAATACACATCGGCACCATATCACTTTTATTCTTTGACATGTTAGCTATGCGTATGCCAAATTTCATGTCAATCCAAGCGGTTCTTTAAAATTTAAAGCAAAAACCGTGAAAGAATGTACTAGTACATAATGCTAAAAATTCATGACTAATTAATACACAAAAGACCAAGCATATGCTTTTTAATAAAGGAATGTTTGGGTATTATGAATTCCAGCATAAAATATTTTTTGTACACGAGTAGTCCACAAGTTAGATTAAAATTACACAAAAAACATGAATGCAAATATGCAGTGAGTGAAAACATCAAAATAAGCACATCAATAACATTCTGCACTGGTGTGCATACTTTATCTATAATGAATATTATGGTATAGTACACCTCTACAAAGAGTTCACGTCATTGCATCCTTTTTAATTTCAAATATCATTCCGTTACCATAATAATAACATTTTTTTTTATGAAAAAAGACTCTTTGTTTTCAACCGTGTTTGTAGGTGGACCATAGTCTAGTCCAGCGGTACTCAACCTTTTTCTTTCCTGGGCCACATAGTAGCTATTGCCACAGCTTGCGGGCCGCAATCAAGATGAAGATGAAGTAGTATACAGGGTGTTTCAATGGGAAACGGAAATACTTGAATGGTGAATAGAGGTAAATGAGGCGTTTCTAGAGATACTAAATTTATTACTCCCACCGACTTTATAACCGAGTTACAGGGTGTTTTATCGATTTTGCCCATTTCTTTCTGGACCCACAACTTTAGAACCACCTTGTATATTTTTTTGATATTTGGTACACATATGTCACATTTAGAACCCAAACCACCCAACTACTAATCACAAGAAAAATCCAGGTCCGGATTAAACAAAATCCATTGTGACCTTGAAACAACATTCTGTATATCGAAATTTTCAAAAACCGTTTGCACATTTGAAAAGCGCTTTAATGAAGCTTCCATTTTTTGTGCAGACAATTCAATGACTTTAATTTTGAAATTATGTCGAAATTTTTAAGAACTCGTACTTTCAAAACAAAAATTTCGATATAATTATTTCAAAATTCATGTCATTAAATTGTTTGTGCAAAAAATTTAAGCGAGCAATTAAATTTAGATTTTATGCTCTTTTTTAAAAAAGGGGCCGAATTTTGAAAATTTTAATATAGGTACAGGGTGTCGTTTCAAGATCACAATTATTATTTTAATTTTTTTTTAATCCGGACCTGAATTTTTCTTGTGATTACTAAATGGGTCGTTAAAATATAGTAAATAAGTATTGATTATTTTTAAAATAAGTTTTTGTTCAATAATTTTAATAATTTATTATTAAAAACTAATAATACCTTGTTTTTTATTCAAATTTCTTAAAAATTTTAATATAATTTAAAATTAAATTCATTAAAGTGTCTGCCTCATGCACAAACACGCCTCAAACACATCGGTACACTATCAAATAATTAGAGAAAACACGTGAAATTTGACAAATAAATTGGTCACAGGACCCTTTAGTTAGCCTTCGGGCCGCACAAAAAAACGCTAGAGGGCCACATGCGGCCCGCGGGCCGCAGGTTGAGTATCACTGGTCTAGTCTTTAATACTCCAAGTCATAATTGATGAATTTGACTTGCTGTAAGTCTCCGGTAGCTTTGGAAATCTATATTTAGTTCATTTTTACATGTACTCAACAGTCCTGATATTTTGTAGTTATGATTATAGTATATAATTAATAAACTTCTATAATTCTACATTAATAAGTCACATACAGTCAAACAGTAGTAGAATAACTGACTTGCTAAAGAATCTAATAAAACACGGCAACGGTTACCACTAGAAAATAACAGTAGATTATGAAAACCGCAAGCTAGAGAGAGATATATCACTTAGGCTACAGGCAGACAAGCGACAATTTTCAGCGCTGTAGAAGCAGTAAAATGAAGTGCGAAAAATGGGTCCTCTACTATGTTGCTATGTTGCTTCGCGATATTTTACAGCTCAGTCTGGCCATCCAATACACTCACCAGGGGACCCATTTTGGAGCATCGTTTTACTGCTCTTACAGCGATGTAAATTGTCACTTTTCTGGCCGGGAAAAGAGGACAGAATTCTGAAAGGCAAAAAGCATATATGAATTGAATAGACACCTCCTGAGAAGTAAAACTCACAGTACGAGAACAAAAATGAACCTATATAAAACCTTAATAAGAGCTGTTATTACATATGGGATAGAAACAACGACGATTAACAAGAAAGAGGAATATAGCCTTCTGAAAGAAAATTAATGAGGACGATACTGGGCCACAATGTAACAAGAGAGGGAGAAATAACAATGAAAACAAATAAAGAGAGAAAATATAGTCAAATACATAAAATCTCTTCACTTAGAATAGATAGGACATATACATATACGCCTACAATCAGATATGTTGAGAAGAACTAATTGGACACCTCTATGACCCAGGTGTGAGGAAGAATACCCTAGAAGAATATGGCTGGATGATGTAGAAGAGATAAGAGCAATGAATGTGAAAAACTGGAAAGTTCAGTGCAAGTACAGGAAGAAATGGAAAAGAGTCACGACAGTAGTAAAGATACACAGCAAGCTATACTGTAATCTCTATATACTAGGGAATTGTAATGATTAATGAATAATGAATGAATACCTAGAAAGTATAGTATTTGTTGCCAAAAACACGTGCTTTAAAATATTTTTCTCATAATTAGAGTCAATGATTAAATATTGTTAATTATGTAGTAGTAAATTACACATCCACCTATGTACATCAAATAACTGAATATCGTAAAATACATCAAAAAAATTGTAAATGTAGACATTTAATACATAGGTATAACTTTCTCTTTAATGTAATGAAATATTAGTAGGTCTATCTATTACAGGTTAAAATTAGGAGGGGTCTCTGCATTGCTAGAAGTTTACATGTTACTGCATATAATATGTTTCATCTGACACTAACGATATGGCTTTAAATGTTTTAGAGGCATTAGCTAACTATTTCATAATGTACGCTGAATATGTTTAAATGTATTCAGAACGTGAATGCACACATAATGGACATAACTTGTTAGATTCTTGAGAGACGAATAATTAGAGTATGATTAGTATGTGTTAAATATGTTTTAGATGTATATGATATTTATGAATATGTTTATAATAATATAAAATGTTTATACAGGGTGTAACAAAAATACAGGTCATAATTATAATTACATATTCTGGGACCAAAAATAGTTCGACTGAACCTAACTTACCTTAGTACAAATGTGTACATAAAAAAAGTTACAGCCCTTTGAAGTTACAAAATGAAAATCGATTTTTTCCAATATATCGAAAACTATTAGAGATCTTTTATTGAAAATAGACATGTGGCATTCTTATGGTAGTAGTATCTTAAGAAAAAATTATAGTGACATTGGGACACCACATAAAAATTTTATGGGGGTTTTGTTCCTTTAAACCCCCCCCCCCCAAACTTTTGTGTACGTTCCAATTTAATTATTATTGTAGTATCATTAGTTAAACACACTATTTTAAAAACTTTTTTGCCTTCCAGTACTTTTTCGAAAAGTCAGCTTTTATCGAGATATTTTGAATATTTGTCAAATCCACCACATATTTGTATATGGCTAAGTACGATTATGGAGACTTGGTAATAATATGAAAATTTAATTTATGATTTAAATTTTTAGGTATATTTTGAACCATATTAAGAAAGAAGTAATATCTCGATAAAAAGTGCCTTCTCGAACAAATAAAAAGAGGCAAAAAAGTTTTAAAAACACTGTGTCTAACTAATGGTACCACAGTAAAAGCTTAATTGGAACGTACACAAACATTTGGGGGGTTTAAAGGAACAAAACCCCCATAAAATTTTTATGTAAACATATTAAAAAAGAAGCCGCAACTCGATAAAAACTGCCTTATCGAAAAAATACTAAGAGTCAAAAAAGTTTTAAAAATTTTGAATATAACTAATGGTACCACAATAAGAATTTAATTGGAACGTACACAAAAGTTTGGGGGGGGGTTTAAGGGAACAAAACCCCATAAAATTTTTATGGGGTGAACAAATTTCTCTATAATTATTTTTTAAGATGTTCCTGCCATAAGAATGCCACATGTCCATTTTCAATAAAAAATCTCTAATAGTTTTCGATATATTCGAAAAAATCGATTTTCATTTTGTAACTTCAAAGGGCTGTAACTTTTTTATGTGCATATTTGTACTAAAGTAAATTAGGTTCATTCGAACTATTTTTGGTCTCAAAATATATGATTTAATTTATGACCTGTATTTTCGTTACACCCTGTATAAGACTGTCAAACAAAAGCTCATACCTAAAATTGTTTTTGTTTGCTTGCCACTAAAATATTCTTCTTCGTCTTTAAGTGCAAATTGTTTAGCCAGGATTGTCCTCGGAATATTATGCTTCTTCTGTCTAGTATCTTTCCTTTATATCCTTTTTTAGCGTTCAAGCCTTCATTCCATTATAATAACCCAGAAAGTATATAACATCTCAGAATCTCGATTTTTGACCCTTCGCTTCGTTATCGAACGTATTCGCTTCGTATATGTTTAGTGTACAGATAGCGAATGATCGATAATGAAGCGAAGGGTCAAAAATCGAGGTCCAGTATTCGTACTTTGAGTTGCAGACTCGGATCATTGTTGCCAAGTACTTTTCTCATATACTCCAGAAACTCTACCGACAAACGAAGACTGGAGATTGCTCAGAAAATTTTAAGACATTTTAACCCAGTTTGCTTAGTCCGAAAATGCTTCCTAAGGGAGCTAGAGCTCTTTGAAGATGGCATCATGTACTTAGTTTTTCTTAAATACCTCCAGAATGCTTCTATTTAGAAAAACAAAAATTGGTATGCATATTTACTTTCCAGAAATGAATAGATTCCATCCATTGCGAATTTCTATTACCGGTCATAGGCGTCCGTTTTGGGTAGGGCAACGGTTATTTTATCGCATAACTTTTTTGTCTTTAACTTTTAAGCATCTTTGATACTAGATTATCAAATTGTAAGGTATTTTAGTACTAAAAGGTACTCTTGCTTTAAGTCGGTAGGATACACAGTTTTCTAGGAAAATCGATTTTAAAGTTTTTCGTTTTTGGAATTTGAAAAAAGAAGTGAAAAAAATTTTAAAACATAGAACGATGTAAGTATTTTACCAACTTAAAGCAAGAGTAACTTTTAGTATTTGAATACCTCATAATTTAATAATCTAGTGTCAAAAATGCTTAAAAATCAAAGACAAACAAGTTATGCTATAAAATAACGGATAGCTTGGTTATTAGTGCACCCTAATATGTCTGTGTATAGGACTGGATCCCGCGTATGAAAAAAAAGTTGATTAATAGCAAGCTGAAAATTTGTTAATAGCTTAAGGGTGTCTAGTCAGATAAACTTTGATATATGGGAACACTGGAACAGTGGCAGTTTTAATTGTGGAACAGGTTAAAAATTTGGAACGGTCAGACCACGAAAACGGCACATTTATTTTGTCCGACAGAACAGACCTAAACTCTCCGAACAGAGATTAAACTCTCATGCAAAAATCAGACTGCTATTTATTACCTGTCATAATTCCTGTCATTTGACATATTCTACATGTTCCACTCATTAAAACGCCCATTTGGTGATAAATAGCAGTCTGATTTTTGCAGGAGAGTTTAATCTCTGTTCGGAGAGTTTAAGTCTGTTCTGTCGGACAAAATGCATGTGCTGTTTTCGTGGTATGACCGTTCCAAATTTTTAACCTGTTCCACAATTAAAACTTCCCCTGTTCTAGTGTTCCCATATATCAAAGTTTGTCCGACTAGACACCCTTAAGCTATTAACAAATTTTCAGCTTGCTATTAATCAACTTTTTTTTCAGACGCGGGATCCAGACCTATAGATTTTGGCATTAGATCCAAGCATGGCATGTAACACCGTTGCCGTATCCTCTATTTTTTCATACTATCACATTACAATTTTTTGTGATATTATATTTGTGTGTGAAATGTATCATTTGTGTATTTTAGGTATGTTCTAATATGTTATGTGTATAGATAGGTTTTTACTTGATAATTTTAAATCATTGTGAAGTTTAACTTGCTAAAAACCTTGTAATATTGTGTAATGTGTAAAAGTGTAAAAAATAAGTAGTCTTGAAACACCAATTAAGTCAAGTTTTAGTCCAGAGAAATAAGGTTTTTCTCGTGACACATCCCCCTCCAGACCGAAACCAAATTTTTTGAGTAGTATGGACATCTATATTATTAACCTATATGTTTCCTGCAGCCGATTTTGATGATATACATAGTTATAAACAAATGAAGATCGAAAAACGGTAAATTATCGCTTTTTTCGTCTATTACCAAAAAGTTAAGCACTTTAAACAAATTTGAGAGTAATAAACTCATAAATCGTATAAAAAACTTCAATATGGCATTCGCTGAATATGTCCAACCTTATTGGTTGCTTAGAAAATTGCAAAATAAATCATAAATATTGAGTTTTTATAAATATTCGTAACTTAGGTAAAAATTAACTTAGAATCTTCTTATTACGCGGACTGCCGAGACTTCTTGTACTTAAATTATATTTTAAATTTCAAAGCAATTGGTCAAATAGTTTAAAAGTTATTTAATTTATTTTTCCCAAATTCATTTTTTTTGCAACACTATAAGTCAGAAAATTATGAGGTTACAATAATACTTCGGACAGTTTATGAAAGAAGAACATTTATACTATTACCTTAATTAAAAATAAATGACAAAAAATAATTTTATACAGTGTAAAATTATTTTGCAAAAACATGTCCATTTTTTGCTTACTTATAAACAATTAGAATAACTTTTTAACCGTTATCCGTAGACAAATTATTTTTTCATATTTAGAAAGACTGAATTTTTATACACATTTAGAAAGAAAAACAACTGTACTAGGACATTTAGGGACAAAGTTAGCCCCCCCCCCATTTTTTTAATTCACATGTTTTTGCAAAATTATTTTGCAATATCTATAATTACTTTTTGTCATTTTTTTTAAATTAAATTAATACTGTAAATTTTCTTCTTTCATAAACTACCCAAAATATTACTGTAACTTCATCATTTTCTGACTTACAGTGTTGCAAAAAAAATTAATTTTGGATAAACAAATTAAATAACTTTTAAACTATTTGACCAATTGCTTTGGAATTTAGGGCGTAATTTAAGCACCATAAGCCTCAGCATTCCATGTAATAAGAAGGTTCTAAGTTAATTTTTACATAAGTTATGAATATTTATAAAAACTCAAAATTTATGATTTATTTGGCAATTTTCTAAGTAACCAATAAGGATAGACATATTCAGCGAACGCCATATTGAAGTTTTTTATACGGTTTATGAGTTTATTACTCTCAAATTTGTTTAAAATGCCCAATTTTTTAGTAAGAGACGAAAAAAGCGAAAATTTACCGTTTTTTGATCTTCATTTGTTTATAACTATGTATATCATCAAAATCGGCTGCAGGAAACATATAGGTTATTATTATAGATGACCATATTACTCGAAAAATTTGGTTTCAGCCTGGAGGGGGATGTGTCACCAACACGATATTTTTTTTCCTTATTTCTCTGAACTATTTATTATGTTGTTGTTTTCACCAATTTTGAAAAAATGTGAAAACGTTGAATTATCCAGTTCCGTCTGTCCGTCCGTCTTGTCTGTCTGTTTGTAAACTTAACTCTTCTGTCATTATACCAGGTAGAATGACAAATGAGATGTCAAATGGAAGCTTATAACCCAAGGATGGTACTAAAGGCGAGAAATTTAACCTAGGCTATCTTTCCGTTTGTCCATCCAACCGGGAATATAATTCCTTCATCACTATACCAGGTAGAACAACAAATGAGGTGTCAAATGAAAGCTTATAATCCAAGGATGGTACTTCGACACTGCATTTGTTATTCTATCTGTATTAACAACGAAGAAAGTTGTATTCGCGGACGGACAGACAGTCATTAACCGAAAGAATATATTTATTCTCGTCTTATGAACGCGCGTCGAATAATATATTCCACTATTGTACTATTCCAGTGACTTTAAAACAGTACTTCTGGTCGCATTTCTAAAACCAGAAGTCCTAGGTCAAATTACCACCTTTTTACCATCCTTGGATTATAAGCCTTCATTTGACATCTAATTTGTGATTCCACCTGGTATAATGACGGAGGAGTTATATTCGCGGTCGGACGGACAGACCGTCAAATTTATAACCTTTAGTATTATCCTTGGATTATAAGCTTTCATTTGACACCTTATTTGTCATTTTACCTGGTATAGTGACGGGGGAGTTATATTCGCGGTCGGACGGACAGACGGATAGACAGCCTATGTCAAATTTCTCACCTTTTGTACCATCCTCGGATTATAAGCTTTCATTTGACAACTCATTTGTCATTCTACCTGGTATAATGACGGAGAAGTAAACGTTCTTATAAAATTATTCTATTATTCTTGTAGGTACATTTAACATTGGTTGAAATTATGAAAAAAATAAAGAAAACAGTATGGCAACACTGTGACGCACAAACATAAGATTCAGCTGTGGGTTACATAGGGTGTACTAATAGCCAAGCTGTCCAAAATAATAACTGTTGACCTACCTAACCTAGAAATTCGCAATTAATGAAATCGATTCATTTCTGGAATATAAATAAATGTACCAGTTTTCGTCTTTCTAAATCATTTTTTTGACATTTTTTTTTAAATTCAAGAATCGAAAAATTTTCAAATCGATTTTTCTAGAAAACCGTATATCCTATCGACTTAAAGCAAGAGTACCTTTTAGTACTAGAATACTTCACAATTTAATAATTCAGAGTGAAAAATGCTTAAAAATTAAAAACAAAAAAGTTAGGCGATAAAATTACCGTTGTCTTACCCAAACGGACGCCTATGATTGATACTAGAAATTCTCAATGGATGGAGTAGAGTTATCTCTGAAAGATAAATTTTGTTTTTCTAAATAGAAGCGTTCTGGAGGTATTTAAGAAAAACTAATTACAAGACACCATCTTCAAAGAGCTCTAGCTCCATTAGAAGCATTTTCGGACTTAGCGAACTGGGTTAAAATGTCTTAAAATTATCTGAAGAATCTTCTGTCTTCGTTTGTCAGTAGAGTTTCTGGACGACCTGTATAATAACTGAATGTTGATCGGATTTTTCCTGTACGTCATTTGGTCCCCTGTGTATAATCGTTGTTTTCTGTTACCGTTGTTCCCAAATATGCCTCATGTTCTATCTTTGCAGTGGTCATGAATTTCGTCTTTTTAATATTTAAATTAAGTCCGGTCTCTTTGCTACTGTCTAGAATCTTAGTCATCAAAACCAGGAATTATTCAACAGACTCTGCGGTTACTAACGTATCATTGACTTATCTGATGTTATAGGTTCTTCGTTGACTTTAATTGTTCAACTTGATGTTTCCTTTAGGGCTTTCTGAACTATCTTTTCTGAATAAAGGTTAAATAGCAGCGGAATAAGTATGTATCCCTGCCTAACCCCTCGCTGTACATAATATTTATATTTCTTCTGATAGTTCATTGCCAATGTTTCCAGATGCAACTTGATTAAAGTAAATATTTGATATTATTCTTATGCATTTCCTATCCAGATTTTTATCTTAAAGTAGCTGTAGGAGGTGGTTATGTCGTAGGACTTTGTCAAGTGCCTTGTTGTAAACAAGGAAGCAGATATTATAAAGATATTGGTTAATATCTATACTTCTCTGTGCCAATATATTAAGGGAAACAGTATACAATATATCTTATACCTATTGTGTTTGTGAAGCCAAACTGAGTGTTACTAATATCTTGCTCCGGCATTCTGAAAATTATTTTATGAATAACTTTCAAGAATATCTTTAGAGTGTGTCTCATTAAGCTGATGGTTTGGTGGTCACAGCCTTCTCTAGCGTTTGTTTTTTTTTTCGGTAAAGTTACAAACGTTGACTTAAGCCATTATTTTCGAAAAATGCCCGTATCATATGGTGTTGTTTAAATCTTTTTGTAGGTATACCTAAACCTATTTGATCTTCCGTGATTAATTTAATAATTTCTGCTGGTATCTCATCAGGACCGCAGCTTTATTATCTTGTCAATTTTACTGCAAACATGGCGTCTTATTTTTGTATACTGAGCCTAGTTTCTCTACTGTTTCGTAGATCTATCTTTGGTGTTTGCCTCTCATCTTTAAATAATTCCTGTACGTATTGTTTCCATCTTTATATTTTATTGGCGTTTTCGGACGGTGCGTGGCCAGTTTTTTTAACTTCA
Source organism: Diabrotica virgifera virgifera (assembly GCF_917563875.1). Classification (NCBI taxonomy): domain Eukaryota; kingdom Metazoa; phylum Arthropoda; class Insecta; order Coleoptera; family Chrysomelidae; genus Diabrotica; species Diabrotica virgifera. Next base: position 20,233,344 of record NC_065445.1, on the reverse strand, counting down.
TATGTAGATTGAATTCACCATGCCTTTCCAATTAGTAGTTCTACTCTTTACCCACACCAAAATATTACCTTTTATCTAATACTAAAATGTGCGAACATGATTAATATTTTCAATTACAAAAATTTAGACTAAAATTATTGTATACAGATTCCTGTATACCATTATTTTTCATGAAAAACATCTGCTACATATCTCAACAATTAATCACCAAGTTTCATATCGCCTGATATTAAGTATCCGTCACAGAAGTCTATTTTAGATATTCATCAGCATTTAGCAGCAGTTTCATACACGGTTTACAATTAATAAGACATTCACACATTGAGTGAACTTTGAAATAAATAGCTTTTAGCGCTTCTGCCGTTTGCCATACTTATTATTATCAAATGGCAGAGTCGAAAGTTTGTCATGACAGATGACGAAAGGGCGAGGGCGCACGTTAGTCAAGATCCGACATTAATAAGTGAACATGGCCGTAAGCAGCGTGAATAATGGCTCTATCCTGAAGGAAGAGCAGGAGCCAACCAGACAGGATTATACCAGATTAACATAAGACACAGCGGGGCTTTGCGTTCTTCTGGCATTGAGTAATTACGGATGCTTTTTTATTTCGGGACAGAATTTTTTTATATTTCCTTAAAAACGTTAATGGCTCTTCGTTTATCTCAATTTTAAATTCTAACTCTTTATTTAGCGGAGACTGAGGTTAAACGCCTTCCTATATTAGCAAATCAAATAGCTTCTTATGGAGGGAAGGATATTATAGTCTAGGGGCATAGCTGGGTCAACGGGGCCTTTTAAAGTCTGATCGGGAAACTCAAGTTTTTCGTATATATTTTTGGCTACTGATTACGAACTTCGAGGGTGGATTTCGATTCGAGTGGTCAAAAAATTGTTATAAACAATTTAGTTGTTTTATAAGGCTCCAGCTCGTAAACTAAAAGTGTAACAATTTGCATGCTTACTCAACCCAGATGTGCCTGACGTACAATAAATTGTACACTATAAATATGTTTTGACTTGTACATATTATGCGCATTCTTTGTCTTGTTAACAGCTTAAATACTTTCAGTAAGTCTTAACCATAGGGTGTAGTTTCGAGTTGCTCACTTTGTGATATTTGGCGATAATTTTGTGATAACGATTTAAGTTTTATAATACGGCTGAATTTGGAAAACGATTTGCTAAATAATTAAATATTTGTTATATTTATGCAAAAGATACATATATATTTTTGTACATACCGGTAGAGAACAGGTATATATTTCCATTTAGATTTAGAAATTGATTAAATTTTTATTTTAGAATATGCGTTGGGCTATTTCATTTTGGAGTGCAAAATATTGTACGCCAGGAATATACCATACTATTTATTATCATGGGTACTTTTCACTGGAGGATGCGCTTGGTATGTTGGAGAATCATGAAAATTTAGTAGCAATTGTAGACAGTATTGCTTTGGTGTCTCCAGTAAATGCATGTGATGTACTAACAGACGAAGACTGATGATAGAGATATATTGGCAATGAATAATTACCCCGGCTCGCATTTATTAACTCGTGCTCAGATATATGTGCAAAATAATGACGAAGGCATATTGTTACCCGATTCTCAATAAAACATTCCATTCTCAGAGTTGAGAGATAAAAGAACAGGTAAAGGATCAAAGAAAAAATACATATCAGTAGGTAAAAAAACATGCAGATAGAAGGTCAATGTATTGGTAAAAAAGGAACTTCCAAAATATGATTCTAAGGGTTCCGCTGAATGTTTTTCACTCTTCTTTGATAAGTAACTAATACTAAAGCTTATAACGTCAGCACCTAATCGATATGCTTCACAGAAGGATCGCCAACAAGGAGTTCGGGAGTATGAGGTCAAAGCTTTTCTGGGAACTCTACTATTGAGTGGTTATGTCAACATTCCTTGGAGGAGAATGTTTTGGCAACGTGAAAGGGATCCTAGAAATTGACTTAAAGCTGTGACAGATGTCCTTACTTACAAAATTGAATCAGTTACAATTTAGAAGACGCTAATTTAGATTAGGTCGTCCATCTGCCAATAAAAACGCCTAAATTTACTATGATCCACTAGACCATTATTGGTGATTCCACAGGAAAGAAGAACTCGACAGTATGATTTGTGCCATAATATATCATAAATAAGGTGTTTAAAATGCAACGTATGCTTAAATTTCGAGTGTTTTGTTTTATACTATACCCAAACCTAATGGTAGCTTATATGCCTGGTGTACCATATTTTGTATAGTATTTTTTTACTTATTTTACATAAATATTTTGTTTAAACGACTAATACGATTTTGTTACTTTACATAACACGTAAATTTAAAGAAGAATATTAAAAAATATTTTAAGGTAAGTTTTAGGCATATTTGGGTTAAGGAGGGGTTGGGGAGTCGATATGGGACTCAATGGAAGATAGACAGAGTAAGCACTCAATCGTACTATGCGTACGGCTACTCGTATTTTTGTTGGGAGCTGGGTCGTAGATAAGTTTTTTAAGCGATAAGGAATGGGATAACTAATAACTAGGTACGAAAACAGATGGGTACTTACAGATTATGTACTTAACTCTGTTATAACAGAAAGATTTTTGATAAACTTACACTTATAGGCGCCTTTCAGAAACTTCCTGGACTTTCACCTCATTGGACATAACCTTGGGGAAAATTCCTCTTACTTCTAGAAGGTTGTGACTGATAATACTTGTATTCTGGGCTTTTCTTACTAAAAACTTTCGAGTGGTTAAAACTTCACCTAAGATAACCTATTTATAGTAAATAAAACAAAGGAAACCCATTTAGTTTGTTTATTTAAATTAAAAAAATCACCTTATTCACTTTTCAAAACGTAAAGAAAATGTATAATACAAAGACTTGAATTTACAATATAAATATATTACGTGGAACAAAATTTACCTTCTAATACAACAAAATTGAGTGAAATATGAAAAGATTTATTATTAAACAGACATTTAGAATTATTAATTGAATTTAGAATACAACCAACATCGAATAAAATCAAATTTACCTTTTCAAAATAAAAATATTAACTCTTGTTTACAAAATAATCTTTGAGACGGTCGTGACATGCCAACTGTCACTTGTCGATCTGTGTCAAAATTTTATGAAATAGAAAACAAATTAAAACTACATATTTATATTTTTCTGAAGCTAGTTCCTTGTGGCATTTTTATGATTAATTATTTATATGGGAAATAAGCCACAATTAAAATGAAAAAATTATTTTATTAACGTTTCGACGCCCAAATCGGGTGCCGTTGTCAAAATACAAAATATTACTGAATAATTATACAAAATATTACTAGTAATATTTTGTATTTTGACAACGGCACCCGATTTGGGTGTCGAAACGTTAATAAAATTATTTTTTTCATTTTAATTGTGGCTTATTTCCCATATAATACATATTTATATGATAATTAGCTGATATACAGGGTGTTTCATTAATAATTATTGTCCATATTGTAACTGGAGAAACCTTAGCACAAAATACGAAGATTTACCCTAAAACACTTAAATAAAATGTGGTTCCTTACTGAGTTACAGGGTGTTTTATCTAAAAATTTAAAAACTATTTTTGCTCAGCATTTTAAAACTGTTCGACTTATTCTTTTCATACTTAGCAGAAAGTGCGACTACTATACACCCTACTAAATTATGATAAACAAACGTTTTTAGCAACGACCAGAGGCGTACGACAGGGGATAGTGAATGGTCGACCCTTCTCAAATTCTACGCCACTGGAGGAATTACTATTTTAGTGCCATTTTTAGATTATCCAATACTTTCTACGTAAATAATATACTCTTCATTGGTAACGATAAAGCTATTAGTTTTCGAGATATTTGAAGTTAACTATGAAACGGCACAGTTATTTTGATTAATTTATTGATATGATTCATATGACTAAAATTTAAAAATTATTTGTACCCAGTACTTTAAAACTATTTGCCCTATCCTTATTATACTTGGCAGAAAGTGTAGGCACTGTACACCCTACTAAATTAAGATAAATAAACGTTTCTAGCTACTACCACAGGCATACGACAGGGGATAGTGGCTGGTTGACCCTTCCAAAATTCTACGCAACTGACGAAATTGCTATTTTAGTGTAATTTTTTGATTTTCCAATACTTTTTATGTAAATAATATACTCTTCATTTGTAACGATAAAATGATTAGTTTTCGAGATATTTGAAATTAAAAATGAAGCGACACAATACATTAATCAAAATAACCTTGTCGTTTCATTTTTAACTTCAAAGATCTCGAAAACTAATGACTTTATCGTTACGAATGAAGAGTATATTATTTTTATAGAAAGTATTAGAGAATCCAAAAATTGAACTAAAATAGCAATTCCGCCAGTGGCGTAGAATTTGGAAAGGGTCAACCATTCACTTTCCCCCGTCGTACGCCTCTGGTAATAGCCAGAAACGTTTGTATAACGTAATTTAGTAGTTTGTGCAATACCTATACTTTCTGCTAAGTATCAAAAGTATACGTCTAATAGTTTTAAAATGCTGAGCAAAAATAGTTTTTAAATTTTTAGATACAACACCCTGTAACTCAGTAAGAAACCACATTTTATTTAAGTATTTTAGGTTAAATCTTCGTATTTTGTGCTAAGGTTTCTCCAGTTACTATATGGACAATTGTTAATGAAACACCCTGTATAGACAAAAGAAAAAAACATTACGTATGTATACAGAGTGGGCCAAAGAAAACAGTCGACCTCGATATTTGGCAGTATTTATAAGATTTTAAGGAAATGACGATGTACATAGATCTGTTTGTGAACCCCCACCCTTCCAATTCCCCCACCCCTTATTTTTAAATAGGGAATGGGGGTCGTGTGCTGGCTCATTTGAAAGGCTATTTAATTCTCTATTCAGTAATATAAATATTAACATAATTATTTATACAGGGTGTCCAAGAAAAAAATATTTTAATTAAATTAATTGACACAAAAAGAAGAATGTATGTAATTTATTTAATTCAAAATACATTCTACTGCTGTCATTAAACAGAAAAAATGCGTTGCGTTTCGCTTAATTTCAATCTTTAAGCAGCCACTTATCTGCTTCTTGTTAGGTTGAATATTGAATTAAAGCAACACACAATGTTTTGTGATCAAATAAACATTTTTTATGTTTTCTATCAGCAGTAGAATGTATTTTGAGTTAAATGAATTAAATACATTTTTATTTTTGTGTCAATTAATTTAATTCAAAATAATTCTTCTTGGACACTCTGTATAAATAATTATGTCAATGTTAATATTACTGAATAGAGAATTGAATAACCTTTCAAATGAGCTAGCACGCGACCCCTATTCCTTATTTAAGAATAAGGGGGGGAGTGGAAGGGAGTGGGTTGACAAATGACAGATATATGTACCGTAAAAATGTGTCCCCTTTAGATAAAAAAACGTTCTGTTTTTTCATTTCCTTAAAATCTAATTAGTCCTGCCAAATATCGAGGTGGCTAAAAATATAACTAACATTTTATTGATGTCTTCGTCTGAATATTTGTTAAACCTGCTCATGCTGTTCACTTTGATCAGTTGTGAAACATTAATAGGGCTTTTTATCGATTGTCATTTGTTTCGAGCTTCTGTCATATGTCGTATAATCCGTGTATATTAATATTATAATACTGTGAATCAAAAGCCTTATTGTGATAAAAATGTCAATGAATGTTTATTTACACAGACTTGAATTTTGTGAGTATTAAAGAATTAATGTTTAGAATATCACACGATAGTAAGAATAAATAAGAAAATATTGCTCGTTTGTTTCTCAAACTTGTTACCATTCGACAATAGTCAGTCAGGCAACAAGTTTTCGAAAAATTGTCGCAGTATTTTCAATTTATTCTCACTCGCTTATGATATTCATGTAAAAAATACTCAAGTTGGGACGAAAATTCGACTCAGTGGTAATACGAAGGTTAAATATCTACATAATTTAACTATCCCCCACTGTAGTATATACAGTCGAATTATTCGCTTTTATCGAGAAATTAAATTTAAATTTACCAATATCGTTAACACGCTGATTTTTTTTATTTCAAAGAAAACAAAGAAGTACGCTTAAATATACGTCGGATAGTATTAAGTGAAAAAAAAACTGATCAAAAACTAGATTTTGAACCGATTTATTGGGAACCTGATTGATTTTTTCTGTCTCTGTCTGTTTCTATATTATTTAGGGCCGGTTGTTCGAATGTTAATCAAGAAGTTGATTATAATCAAGTCCCCTTAACAACCATCAAATAACAAAATTTGTTGCTCGTACGCCAATCAGTTGATTGTAATCAATTATGTGAATTATCATTATGATAATTAACACCATTTATTGATTAATTTATTATTAATTAACATAACAATTATTAACATAATTGACTAACTAATCAATTAATCTCATAATTATAATCAATTATATTTTCAGCAACCCAATTAAAGTTGACATTGACAGTTGGTGACAGTAAATAAATATTTGATAATGATCAGTTGATTCCATTTTTGATTAGCGTTCTAACAACCGGCCCTTAATGTATTATAACCTGCAAAGCCATTATTCTCAGCTGGTTTCATTGGCGTCAAAACTTGTGATTAAGGGTTTCTGTGCTGTGCTAAAATGTGAAGTTTATGGAGTTTATTAATAAACTCGCAGTTTTGAACTAAATAGTTAACAAGCATCGGAGATGTTTGTTTTAGTTGCTACAAGATGTTTACATGTTGATTTTGTTGTTTGCACTTCTCAATACCACAAATTTGACAAACAGTGCGGAACTCTCCGCAAGAGTAACTGGTGCTGCTGCTGAAGTTAATATTAGCGTCATGTCGAAACGAAATTTAAATATTTTAAACTGTTGTACGTAACTTATTTGAAATTATGAAAGTGGGAGGGATAAAATTTAAGAATGATTTATATATTTGATGGTATTTATAAATGATACCTGTAGTAAGTACATTTTTTAAAAAATGAGTTATTTACAGACTTTTCAATTTTACCTAACCTTTGCTGTGATAACTCCATCGCATATCGGTTGTTAGCTAACATCTGAAATATCATAACTTCATTTAGTCCATGTGGTGAGACCGCTCCCGTCTGGAAAAATTTCTGATTCGGTTTCTTTGTGGATTCCTATTCAAAAATGTCCCCTTTAAACAAATCTGAAGAGTGCCGGGCGGAATTTTTGGGCAGAAATTGTTTAAACAATTGTTTTAAACAAATACAAAGGATCACGTTTTTTTGCTCCGGAACATATATTTTTAAGTTTTGTCGGTCATTCTGAATAAGAAAGCTATCTTGTAAATTTTCTCAATAATTGATAGTTTTCTAGTAATAGGCGATTTAAAATCTGAAAAATGCGAAAATACGCATTTTTGAGGCTTAAAAACTCATATTCAAATTAGTATTTTTGAGGTTGCCAGATACTTAAATTGAAGACTAATATTCAGCTTCCAGATTCTGAAGAGTGATCGCGTCTAGCTTTAATATATACAGTTGTTTTTTAATTGTTAAATATGCGTGTTTATCCAATTTTTTTGCCGGTGCGGCGCGCTCCGTTTCAAAAATCTCCTATTTTTTCCGAAAAATATTTTTTCTAGATTCTTTGAGACATTCTAAAAAAAAAGTTTCTTGACATTTTTCTCAAAAGTTAACAGTTTTAAAGTTATAAGCGATTTAAAATCCAAAAATGCGTTTTTTGTCATTTTTCGGATTTTAAATCGCTTATAACTTAAAAACTATTAACTTTTGAGAAAAATGTCAAGAAACTTATTTTATTTAGAATGTCCCAAAGAATCTTGAAAAAATATTTTTCGGAGGAAAATAGGAGATTTTTGAAATGGAGCGCGCCGCACCGGCAAAAAAATCGGATAAACACGCATATTTAACAATTAAAAAACAACGGTTTAAATTAAAGCTAGACGCGATCACTCTTCAGAATCTTAAAACTGAATGTTCAGTCTTCAATCTAAGTATCTGGCAACCTCAAAAATACTAATTTAAATATGAGTTTTTAAGCCTCGAAAATGCGTATTTTCGCATTTTTCAGATTTTAAATCACCTATAACTCCAAAACTATTAATTTCTGAGAAAAATTAAAAGATGCCTTTCTTGTTTAGATTGACCCAAGAAATCTAAAAATATATGTTCCAGAGCAAAAAAACATGATCTTTTGTATTTGTTTAAAAAAATTGTTTAAACAATTTCTGCCCAAAAATTCTGCCCAAAAATTCTGCCCGGCACCCTTCAGATTTGTTTAAAGGGGACATTTTTTAATAGGAATCCACAAAGAAACCGAATCAGAAATTTTTTTCAGACGGGAGCGGTCTCACCACATGGACTAATTAAATATTGAACATTGTATAATAGACAATTGAAGTACACTGTTTATTCCATCATTTCAACTATGTATTTCTGCGTCTATGGCGTGAAAGTAAATACGTTTTATCAGTAAACACAATAAATCTTGCTTCGTTTCTTAATTGTTTAATCTGTCTTAAACAGTGTAATCTAAAGTGTCTTAATTATACCATGTTATTCCATGAAACGTTTTAGATTATTTTTTGTTTTTTTTTTTTCGATGTAACTCGAGACTCATAATTCCCACACGCACACCTTCTTTTCCTCACTTATAATCAAATCGTGCAACAAATCTCTTATGAATCTTATTTCTTTAAAGCAAACTGGATATACTTCCTGCTGCATTCGCGGCCCTCCTTTTCCTGCAGCATTTGCAATATTTTCCATTTCAGATTATTTACTATTCTTTTTATTATAATATTTATCAACTTACTTGTCATACTGCTGCTCCTCGTTGAGCAAATCTTAACACACAGTCTATTATTTCACGAGCGTGAGAATTCAAAATTTTTCGCTTCACTTTATCCTGTTCATCAATTTTTACATTAATATGAGCGATTACAAGATTCAAGAGTACTATTTTTTTAAATTATTAAAAATAGAGATTTTATACAAAACTTGTCAACGTTGCGAATAAGCCCTATAGTAAAACTGTCCACATAAACAGGTAAGCGTTTGTCGATCAATTGAGCGCTCTCTGCCGTAATTTGAACTGGTGCGCACAGTATGTTCACGTCAAATTCTATTTACGTACACCTATAATTACGTTTTATGCATACAGTGAGCAGGTAAAGGTTGCAATGATTTCATTTTTTAGTTAATGGGCAATTAGTTTTTGACATAAATTCCGAAACGTGTCGATTTTTGTTTTTAAATTTTGATTCTTTGGCATATATATCATACTACTTATCTCATCCCTCTGGGCGTGATGACGTAATCGATGATTTTTTTAAATGAGAATAGGGGTCGTGCGATAGCTCATTTTAAAGGTTATTCACTATTTAATAATATAGACATTAACATCATTCATACATACCGCCCAAAAAAATTTAATTTAATTAATTGGGACAAAAGGAAGAATGTATGTAATTTATTTAATCAAAATATGTTTTACTGCTGTCATAAAACAAGAACAATTTGACAAATAAATATTGTTGTTATAGTCGGTTCGCTAAACTCAGACAAAACTAGCTAGTGATTTTAGTCGGTATTTTTTTTGTTTTTGGCCAATTTTGCCAAAATTGGCAAAATTACTAACTATTTAGTAATTATTAACTATTAAGTAATTATTTTTTTTGCCATATTCATCAAATTGGCAAAATTGCTTACTAAAATCACTAGCCAGCTGTGTCTGAGTTTAGCGAACCGACTATAGCTTCAATTCAGTGTAAAAGCTGCCACCTGCCACCCACCTGCCTCTTGGCAGTTTAAACATGTTAGTTGTATTTATTAATCAAAAAGCAATGTTTATTTTTCAAATAAACGTTTTGATCTATTTTCTGACAACAGTAAAATGCATTTTAAATTAAATAAATTACATACATTCTTCTTTTTGTCTCAATTAATTTAGAACAAAAATTTTTTTTTGGACACTCTGTATAAATAATTATGTTAATGTTTATATTACTGAATACAGTATTGAATAACCTTTCAAATGAGCTATCACGCAACCCTTACTCTCATTTAAAAAGTCATGGATTACGTTATCACGCCCAGATGGATGACGACACTAGTATGATGTATGCCAAAAACTCATAATTTATCGACCTGTTTCGGGATTAATTTCCAAAATCGTCCATTTACAAAAAAATGAATTTAGTCCAATCTTTACGTGCTCACTGTATAATGAAAGTGCTTGTCCAACTGTCCTTTTTACCCTATTAATTGGATTAAACGAAATCACTTTAAATCATTAAAGCCTGGTACCTAGTTAAATAATTCAATTATTTTCATATCAGTTTTTTCCATTATTGAAATATATACGCCACCTGTGCCTCGACCAATAAAATATGAATAATGAGGAAATTTATTATTAAATGTCACAGGTATTAAAACGTGTTTATGTAGCAACAACGAAAATTATGAATTTATTAATTAATAACCCCGATTTAAAATATTTGCCTTTTCAGTTTATTAATCTGTAAAACGATAGTAAATTTTATATATTTGTAAAAACAATACTGCTTTTAATAAGCTAAAATATTAGTTAATAAATAAATATTTAAATACACTCGAGATTAACTTGCCATTATTTGTAATTTCTGACTTCCTTTAGTCGACGTTATACCCAGTTTACAAAAATGTGAGAACTTTGAAAGATTTATGTTCATAATGAGTAAGTTACTATACTGCCCTTTAGAAAAACCCTCTTCAGTCATTTTAAAAAAGTTGTCTTAACAAAAACACTCAAATACTGGAAAATACATAGTCCACAGGAACTACTAAAGATTTATAAAACTGAGATAACTACACCACAAAATGATTAATTTACAACAAGTAAACGAATATCAAACGTAATTAGCGATGTGAAATTACGTGTAATTTCAGAAATTGTAAGTTACACGTGTAAAATTACCCAAAAATTACAAACCAGATGTAATTTATGTAACTTATGTAATTTATGTTCATTGTATTAAAAAATCAATTGTTTGCATTCATATTGAATATAATAAACACAAAGTAACTACATACTTATGAAATAAAGAAAAGTGGATAAGAAATACATACAAATAATAAAGAAATGAAAACATAGGTTCTTTAGTTTTGTTTTAAGCGGCTTTTATAAATCACAACTTCCTTTTTCGCAGACAACTGGAGACCTTCTTGTTATAAAACGTCGAAGTTTCAATTGTTTGCTCTTCCAATGAGCCTTGTGTAATTTTTTTTATCTCCGGCAAATCCAGAACTGCATCCTGAAATTAAATAGGAAAGTGTAAACATAGAGAGTAAAAATAATGGGTTTATAATATAATATATACAGATCTAACTACCTTGTTTTCGGCATCTGAAGTATCCTTCTCGACTTCCGTTTTTTTTTGGGGTTGTTCTGTGCCTTTACCCTGAAATTGATAATTTTGGAATATAAACAATAAATATGTATGTGTTTACACTAATTTACCGATTTCATTAAGACGTTTTCTAAAATGTTCACTTTGCTTTGTCTCAAAATGCGTGCTGGTCTCTGTTCCCTAGTTTCCATTCTTTGATCAATTTCATCATCGGTCATTGCAAAGTCAGCAAAATTAAAATCATCGTCGGAATTTCCATTTCCTGTTGTATTTGAATGCCATGATGATATTGTCTGAAAACATAAGATTTATAATTTTTTATTCGAAAACGGTGGAATGCATTGGAAAATCGGAAAAGAAGCAAACTGCATATATCACATGCACATATCACATATCTAAAAAATGCCTAAATTTAAAATTACCTCGTCTAATTCTTCCTCTTCGGAAATATGGTTTTCAATTACTTCTATCTCCTTCTGTAAGTTTCTACCTTCTATCGAAACGTTGTTCTGTACAGTCTCTTCTATAGGATATTGACTTTGTATGTGATGTTGTCGTGAACGTTTCAGCAATTTTGAATTATATTGTATATAATTTAAATTTGCTGCCCTTTGAGTTGTTAGGCGATTTCTTCTCTTCGTATGAATGCTGCTCTGGGAGCTAAAGCTTCTCTCTGTTGCCGCAGAAGTGCACGGCATTGTCAATATCCTGACTGCAACTTTGGAGAGGCATGAATGTCCACAAAATCCTTTCCACCATGTAACCAAAGAGACATTATCGAGTATGTTCCATAAAAATGTTTCGCCAAAAAAGTCTGTTTTAGCTAAATAGTTTCCTAAATCCTCAGTAATCTTTGACACTCCTTCATCACCAATCTCTATCGTGGTCGTGGTTGACATAGTAGTAATGTATTTCATCGCTTCAATCCTTTCGGCTGATGATAAATTTGCACCAACAGACCGAGGGTTTAGTAAGTCTGCGGCAAAATGGATCGGTTGAAGGGCGTATTCCTTCCTTGATATAAATTTATCCATCGCTTCTGTTTTTTCGCAATCCGTTAGTTTCACGCATTCTAAATGAGTAGATATGTTACTACCGATTTTCGCGAAAGTTTCACAAACCAAATGAATTGACGAAGAATCTCCTTCAAGACGTGTTATTGCTTCAGTAATTGGCTTAAGCAATTCAACAAGAGCGCTAGAATTTATCCAGAATCCTTCATCAAGTAAATTTGCTTTTGCGCTGCGTATTCTATCTTGAATTGTTTTATCTGGAGATATTGCTAGACGTTGTAGGACGGACTTGCATTTAGTCAGATCTTGAAGACATTTTACATGTGAACCCCATCTTGTTTTTACAGGTAGGCTAAGAGACACTCCACACTTCATCTCATTTCTTATTTCTGTGAATTGAGCTCTCAGTACTTGACACTGGTTAATAGTTTTAACGATATGTATAATATGTGACAAATGTGTCTCTATTGAAGATAATTTCAAAATATCGCTGCACAATAAATGTAATGTGTGCGCTAAACAGCCGTATGATACAAGATGGGGATACATCTCTTCACATTGTCTCACAGCCTTCCTCATATTCTTTGCGTTATCAGTCACAATAGCGAAAAATTTTTTAGGTCCATACTCCTCCAGAACTTCAACCATTAATTTTGTTATATATTCTGCGGTATGCTTCTCTGCTTTTGTTAGTACTGATTTGACAAATAACGGTTCGGGTGTTGTAACAATGAAATTAATTACACTTTCATTTCGCAAGTTGGACCAACCATCGCATTGCAATGATAAATTGTCAGCTTGCTTAATTTTATCATTAACTTGAACTTCAACTCGCTCGTACTCTTCGGTCAGGAGACGATTTGATAACATATATCTCGATGGTAAGGTGTATGAAGGTCTAATTTTTTTAAAAAACAATTTCCAATCTTCATTCTCGGTAATTGAATGTGGTGCTGAACTGGTGTAAATAGCTCTAGCAAGCAAAATATTCAATTCGTTATTTTGTTCGTGTGTCATTCGATCACAAAATGATTGTATTCTGTTGATTTTTGTGCAAACAGGTGTTTCCACATGAATGTTATCAGAAGCAGATGTTGATGCTGTGGAAACCGTTGATGATGTACAAGCAGCATCAGTGTTATCGTTATCCAATTTTGCCGATGTGATCTTTTTCATGGATGTTTCAAATGGAAATTTAGAGTGATTCCCCTTTGACTTTGGAGTTAAAATATTGAATTTAAGTTTTATCATATGCGGCACATAAGTGCATTGTTGAAGATGAGATTTCATTCTTGTAGCATTTTTTGCATGTACACTCTTGCAAAATTTACACCTCACATTTATGGTCTTTTGATTAGAAGAACCCGCAGGTAACACTTCAAAATAAAGCCAGATATCTGTCTTACGTTTCACCATGTTTTATGACCTAAAAAAAATATTCAGGTAGACTTAAACATTAAGAAGGGAAAAAACATTATTTTTCAAAGTATTTGATGGGCACGAGGGCATAAAAAATTGTTAGGCATCCTTAAATAGAAGAAAGATTAAAATTGAATCTGTGTAACAATTTAATGAAATTCGAATAAGCAGAATACTGGATCGGACAACTACATTATTTTGCCCTCAACGTTATCAAAATTTTTTATTTAGTAAGTTATGTCAGTGTAATTCAATTACACATGCTACATGCACAAGTACCCCGTTGCTCCTATCATTCTTATAGTTATTGTACAGTAAACTAATCTAAAAAATCGAATAAAACTTGGTAAACCGAATTCAGAATTAAGTACTGTAGCCACATATAAAATGACGCGCGTTAGATTTAACGTACAGTCGATATGCGATAGGCCCGCCCCTGTGTTTCCCAATCTAAGGTTGCTATGGACATCACCGGCACGTGTTTTGCTGTTTGTAGAAATAATATATTTCTTACCTTATAGTTTCTGTGCTTCCTTATAAATAAATGTAAAGTAACCAACGCTGCGTGAATGAATAGAGAAAGAACAGTCGAAAACTAACTTATACATACACATTACACATACAATAACAGAAATGTAAACATAACCTGCCTGACTCAGACTAAGGAACGACTAACGAGCGACGAGCGTAATAGCACCCACTGGTTCGCGCGCGCCGGCACCGGCGCACCGCACTTACGACAATTGCGCGCGCATAAGTTGCCATAATATATGTAATTTTACCAGTAATTACATAAATTACGGTAATTTATGTAAATTTATCATAAGTTACGTTAAATTTCATAAATTACGTAAATTCCAAAAATTACATAAATTACATTAAGTTACGGGTATCATGTAATATTACCGTAAGTTACGTGTAATTTATGTAACGTAAGTTATGTAATTTTACAACTCACATCACTAAACGTAATAGTCTACAAGCTGCGAGCGGATTTTGTGCGTAATAAGTAATATGGAAAAACTATACGGGGATATGTTGAAATAGTTGTGTACATGACTTTCCCCAATGGCCGGAAACCCTAGTGGGGGACGAGGGTATTTATAAGGGGTCAAAGTCGCGGTTTTTATTAATTTTTTTGTGACGCTCATGATCGAGATAGTGCACCAAAATTTGAGAATAAGTAGGTCATGACGTAACTAAGTAAAATCCCCAGGGGTGGCACGCTGTGTGGCAGACAAAGGGCTGGGGCAGGGGTGAATATAAAAAATATAAGTGTTTTTGCGACGTACGTGATTGAGATAGTGCACCAATATTTGGGAATAAGTAGACCATGACATAACTAAGTAAAATCCCTAGAGCCGGAAACCAGAGTGGGGGACGAGGGTAGTTATAAGGGGTAAAAATCGCGGTTTTCATTAATTTTTTTGTGACGCTCATGATCGAGATAGTGCACCAAAATTTGGGAATAAGTAGACCATGACATAACTAAGTAAAATCCCCAGAGGCGGAAACCAGAGTGGGTGACGAGGGTAGTTATAAGGTGTAAAAGTCGCGGTTTTTAATATTTTTATGTGATGCTCATGATGGAGATAGTGCACCAAAATTTTGGAGTAAGTTGGTCATGACGTAACTAAGTAAAATCTCCAGGGGTGGCACGCAGCGTGGCCGACCAAGGGTGAGGCAGGGGTGAATAAAAAAAATATAAGTGTTTTTTTGCGACGTTCGTGATTGAGATAGCGCACCAAAATTTGGAAATAAGTAGATGATGACATTACTAAGTAAATCTCCAGGGGCGGAATGCTGCGTGGGGGACAAATGTTGTGATGCGTCACAAAAAAAAATACAAACTGCGACTTTGACCCCTTAAAACTACCCTCATCCCCAACTCTGGTTTCCACCCCTAAAGATTTTGCTTAGTTACGTCATGATCTACTTACTCTCAAATTTTGGTTCACTATCTCGATTACGAACGTCACAAAAAATCCCTTATAATTTTTATATTCAGCCCTGCTCCCACGCCTTTGTCGGCCACGCAGTGTTCCGCCCCTGGAGATTTTACTTAGGTACGTCATAACCTACTTATTGCCTAATTTTGGTGCACTATCTCGATCATGAGCGTCACAAAAAAAAATAATAAAAACCGCGATTTTGACCCCTTATAACAACCCTCGTCTCCCACTCTGGTTTCCGGCTCTGGGGATTTTACTTAGTTATGTCATGGTCTACTTATTCCCAAATTTTGGTGCACTATCACAATCACGAACGTTTCAAAAACCCTTTATATTTTTTATTTTCACCCCTGTCCTACCCCTTTGTCGGTCACGCAGCGTGCTAACCCTGGAGATTTTACTTAGTTACGTCATGACCTACTTATTCTCAAATTTTGGTGACCTATCGCGATAATGAGCGTCACAAAAAAATAAAAACCGCTAATTTGACCCCTTATAACTACCCTCGTCCCACACTATGGTTTCCGGCAGTTGGGGAAAGTCATGTACACAACTAATTCAACATACCCCCGTATAGTTTTTCCATATTACTTATCACGCACAAAATCCGCTTCTATCTCTCCGACTATAATGAATTACAAGTTATAAAGATCTAACTTCACGACACGTTTTTGGCTGGCTACTATAATTTGAATTTCTCTCGGCTTTAGGGGCCAAACGGAACACAAAAACAACTATTTTATCTTTGATACATGTTTTAAATTATGTTCTACTGTAATTTATAACATTTTTTTGAATTTAAAATTTTATGCAAGTTCCCTATTTCTCATTATTTCCCATGTTCTTTATTTTTCGTGTTGCATATTCCCTAAAAAGGGCTACATCACAAAAGCAGAACTAGTTTTCTGTTCCAAAATGTTCTGAACCAAAATAACCAACGAGGAAGTGGCTCATGCGCTTCAAAAAATAAAGAAAGGAAAAGCGGTAGGACCAGATGATATTCCTGGGGAAGTATGGAGAGCATTGGGAGAGACAGGAACAAGGTGGCTAGCAGGTCTCTTCAATAGAATTATGAAAGTCGGACAAATGCCAGACGAATGGAGAAGCAGTATACTGGTACCTGTTTACAAAAACAAGGGAGATATACAACAATGTACAAACTACAGGGCTATAAATTTGCTTAGCCACACCATGAAAATATGGGAAAGAGTAATTGATAGACGGATACGTGAAGAGACCGAAATATCCGAGAATCAATTTGGCTTTATGCAGGGTAGATCAACAACAGATGCAATTTTCATTATAAGGCAGTTGATGGAAAAATTCAGGAGTAAAGAAACAAACGCTCATATGGTATTCATTGATCTTGAGAAAGCATATGATAGAGTTCCTCGAGAGATTCTGTGGTGGGCACTCAATAAGAAAGGAGTCCCTGGTGAATATGTAAAGATTGTGAGGGATATGTATGAGGGAGTAACGACTAGAGTTAGGACAGATGTGGGAGAGACTGATACATTTTATGTGAAAGTAGGATTGCACCAAGGCTCTGTGCTTAGTCCGTATTTATTCTCATTAATTTTGGACCAGATAACAGCGAAACTACAGGGTAATATTCCATGGTGCTTAATGTATGCTGATGATGTCGTGTTAGTAGAAAATAGTGAAACAGACTTAGAACAAAAACTGGAACAGTGGAGATAAGCTCTGGAGGAAAAAGGTTTAAAACTTAGTAGGACAAAAACAGAGTATTTGGAATGTTCATTTAAAGATGGAGCTACTACAAATAAAATTGTTTCTTTGGATGGTGAAATGATTGTGAAAAGCAATAGTTTTAAGTACCTAGGATCGGTATTACAGAGTAATGGAGAAATATATGGAGATGCATGCAGTAGAATTAGGGCTGGATGGATGAAGTGGAAAGAAGCGAGTTTTGTGTTGTGTGACAGAAAAATTCCAATGAAGCTGAAGGGAAAATTCTATAAAACAGCCATAAGACCGGCTATGATGTACGGAACTGAATGTTGGGCAGTGAAAAAGAAAGAGGAACAACGAATGCATGTGGCGGAAATAAGAATGCTTAGATGGATGAGTGGAGTGACAAAGAAGGATAAAATTAGAAATGAGTATATTAGGGGAAGTCTAGGTGTGGCACCAATTGATGCCAAAATGAGAGAGCATAGGTTAAGATGGTTTGGTCATGTTCAACGTCGAGACGTTAATCGCCCAATACGAAGAATAGCTGAAGTGCAGATTCCTGGAAAGAGTAGGAGAGGAAGACCAAAGAAGACCAAATCATCTGAGCTAAATTTTGGCTTTCCTCTAGTACATAGAATTTGTCGGTCCATAATTAAGTTCAAGCCCTTTCAAGATACGACTAAACTCTTCAGATGAATTCTGCTTTTATATAGTAAATCAAAAGAGAGAAATGAGGAAAAGGGACAAAATCTATTAATGGTACCTGATGTACCTGCCAACCTTTAATAGTCACCTATTGTTTGTAATTTTAAGTTTAACCTATTATTTCTAGGAAATTAAGGACAATAAAAAAGAGTATATTTAGATCACATCATTAAATAGATAAATATGACTATTATCAGATTCCCGGGAATAAACAATATTGAGAAAAGGGATTTCAATTTCAATTGTTTTTACTGTATCAAAAATAAAAAACTTCATTATGCAAAAGTGATAGTATATAATCGTTCGAAAACCATTCAAAACTTATATACAAGTAATGATTATCCCGAAATTATAAGTACGAAACGGCGATGGCGAAATGGCGACGGCGAAACGGCGACGGCGAAATGTCCTAGACCCTCCTGTCAGCACTGATGATGATCTGTAATCAGATCGAAAACTAGTTCTGCTTTTGTGATGTAGCCCTTTTTAGGGAATTTTAATAAATATACTTTTGTAAAAGATTTTACAGCCAGCTACAGGAAAACCTTTTTTATTTTGAATTTCTAATATTTTTCATGGTGACTGCGAAGCAAATTAAACGACAATGACAAGAAACGGCAGATATCGTTGTTAATTTCATAACCGTAAAGATTATCATTCGCACCTACCACGTACAACAGGAGTGCCACCTAATGGAAAACACCTTTCAAGAGTCGACTATATTTTCTGACATTTTCACTCCGAACAAAGACACTTCAAATATAAGGTAACTCGAGATACAGCAGTTAACAAAGTTTCGCGGCCTTTATTAGATTACACATTCACGTTGTGAATGTACATCCGTTGCTTTTATAATTAATTTTTCTATTTGGTTTCTTGGCTTAATTCAGGTGCATTATGATATTATATTAGAGTGCATTTTAACATATTTATGCTCGTAGTTGGGAATCTCGAGGGACTACGTCAGTTCTTCTTTTTCGTTTTTGTTCGCTAAATTGAAAAATAAAGAGCAGTGTCGTGTAATGTTAATTTTATCATTAAATACGGTCACTTTGCTTATGCTATTATAACTTTTAAATATTAAATCGTTTATACCTAAGGTAATCTAAAAACCTCGCGTCGAATTGTTTCTTACCAAACTCCTTGAAACGGCTTGACCGATTTTTCTGAAATCTTTTGTGTATATGTAGTAGATCTGAAAATTGGTCGTAAGCAATTTTTTGTACCCCTTGGTGATACGAGTGACCCTCTACATATTTTTGAAGTTATACTTCTTTACCGGCGATAGAGGGTGATTTTTTTATATGTTAAACCTATCAGCCCGGCGCATGCGCATTATAACTTTGTTCTGATTGGATGTTCAAATGACATGTCAAAAATTATCCGATATGGCAGCTGTGGTTTGGAGGTAAAGGTAAAGGTAAACAAATGTATAATATATTAGTTTTATTGTTGTGATGACAGAAACAAAAAAGTTTATAATATTTTAGTGACTTTTAAATAGTTTTTAAAAGCAACAGGTACGTAATAATTGTTAATGTATCATGGGTATAAACCTACCTATTTGATCTGCCAAAATACATAGTATGTAATACTTTTATTTATATAATTTGATTACCATCAAAATTTCTATCAATATTCACCTAATATATTGTTTTTTTACTCTATGTTTTGTTGTATTTTTTCAATTCTAAATCATTTCAATTCAAAATTAAAATAATTTGATCAATTTTCAAAATATCAAAATATCACAAGTTTAATCCGTTTAGTTAGTCGATCTTCGTAAATAATGACACATAGTGTCCGTGGCTAAGCGGAGAAGGCGAATGAATTCCAATACCAACCGCTCTTATCAGCGCTGGTTCGAGTCCCAATAGAAACTTTCTTTTTTGTTTTTTTAATACATTTTATGATTGTAAGTATATTTATTATATAATTGTATTTTCAGAAAATACGTATTTAGTTAAAAAAATTTTCGACAATTAATGTTCAGACATCATTTGTGGCTTGTTTAATGTGTTTGTGTGTGTGTTTTATTCTTTTATTATTTTAATTTTTGGCACTGTTCTAATAAAAATGTTTGAGAAGTAGTAAGTATAAATTACTTTAATATTTAAACAAAATATAAATAAAAAGTATATTAATTTCATTTAAATCATATAATAGAAGTATAACTTCTTACGTGCGTACAAAGTACACACACATTCTTTTTTTTATTTTTTGGACAATGATTTGACATAAAAAATACTAATAATCCTTAATGTTTCCTCTTTTACCGCCAACCCGTATTTTTAATAGTGATAATAGTCTTACTCGCGGATTAACCCTATGTACCCGCAAAATTCGACATGCTATTGCAAGGGAATACTAAAATTACAATTATGCAGAGGTTTTTTCCTCGAATAAGTCCAGTACTTGCCTGAGATTAACAGACGGTCGCGAAATAATCTGGAGAAGAGAAGTAGAACGATTTTCCTAATGCAATATTTCCGACAGAATAACTTGTTATGGTGTTATGGTTTGGGCTGCTATAAGTTCCGATGCCCGTACTGACTTAGTTCTTGTGGATGGAGGTTCAATAACAAAAGCAAGTCATCTTACCAACCATTTTGAATAGGTCTGTGGTGCTTTTTGCGCCATTTATAGGACCTAATTTTATTTTTATGGAGCATCGTTCTCGTCTACCCTGAATTAGGGAATGCCGCAGAAGTAGCCAAAAATGGAAAAGCTGCAGGGCAAGATGAAATACCAATAGAAATAGTTTAAATAGGTACTTGGAAATAAACAAAAATATCACTTTTTAGGCTTCTAAATAAACTAAGTATACCAAACCGGGAAAATGCAAACAGGCGGGTTTAAATCTCTATTTGGGATGCTTCCAAAAAAAGTAAATTCAGGTTTGTGAGTCTCGTTTTAAAAATCTTTCTTGGGATATTCTATTCCAGAATTTATGCTATACCTAATTAAATGAGAAATTAATAATTTGATTTCGACAATAATCTTAGGACAGAAGACGCACCATTCAGCATGCAAGTGCCCACTACTTCAGAGCTGTAAAGATGTCAATCGTCTTGCGTAAATGTGCTTTATAGACTGTCAGAAAGCATGGAACGCAGACGATGAAGTTAGACATGGAAAACTGATGGAAATTCTTGGACGAGTAGGAATAGACGACGAAGTCGATATAATTATACAAAATATCTACTATTAACAGCAAGCTAATGTCAGAATTGGTCTGGATACTCTTGAGTTAATTGAATTTTTCATGGGGTTAGACAGGGATGCATCTTTTCACCACTGCTTTTATTGAGCATATTCTCAAAGAGGCACTTGCTAAGGTTGATATCGGTATCGCGGTCAACGGAATTAATATAGATCAATGCAGTTGATACTGAATGACACTTAGGTATGGATTCCGCGTATGAAAAAAGTTTATTAATAGCAAGCTGAAAATTTGTTAATAGCTTAAGGGTGTCTAGTCGGATAAACTTTGATATAGTGGAACACTGTAACAGGGGCAGTTTTAATTGTGGAACAGGTTAAAAATTTGGAAGGGTCAGACCACGAAAACGGCACATTTATTTTGTCCGACAGAACAGACTTAAACTCTCCGAACAGAGATTAAACTCTCATGCAAAAATCAGACTGCTATTTATCACCTGTCATAATTCCTGTCATTTGACATATTCTACATGTTCCACTCATTAAAACGCCCATTTGGTGATAAATGGCAGTCTGTTCGAAGAGTTTAAGTCTGTTCTGTCGGGCAAAATCAATGTGCCGTTTTCGATGTCTGACTGTTCCAAATCTTTAACCTGTTCCACAATTAAAACTGCCCCTGTTACAGTGTTCCCATATATCAAAGTTTATCCGACTAGACACCCTTGAGCTATTAACAAATTTTCAGCTTCCTATTAATCAACTTTTTTACGCGGGATCCAGACCTAACTGTGTTGGTTACTAACTCTGCGAAAAAAAAACTAGTGTTATTAATTTACAGCATTACTGGATAATGCGAAGAATAAGGCTTAAGACTTAATACTTTAAAAACTTATACAGGGTGTAACAAAAATACAGGTCATAAATTAAATCACATATTCTGGGACCAAAAATAGTTCGATTGAACCTAACTTACCTTAGTGCAAATATGCATACAAAAAAGTTACTTATAGCCCTTTGAAGTTACAAAATGAAAATCGATTTTTTCCGATATATCCAAAACTATTACAGATTTTTTAATGAAAATGGACATGTGGTATTCTTATGGCAGGAACATCTTAAAAAGAAATTATAGTGAAATTTGTGAACCCCATAAAAATTTTATGGGGGTTTTGTTCCCTTGAACCCCCCCAAACTTTTGCGTACGTTCCAATTAAATTATTATTGTAGCACCATTAACTAAACAAAATATTTCTAAAACTTTTTTTCCTCTTAGTGCTTTTTCGAAAAGCTAGTTTTTATCGAGATATTTTGAATATTTGTCAAATCCACCACATATTTGTATACGGACAAGAGACCTGGTAGTACATAATATGAAAATTTATTTATAAATTACAGTTTGAGATATATTTTGAATTATTAGAAAAGAAGCCATATCTCGATAAGAGGTGTCTTATCGAAAAAAAGACTAAGAGGCAAAAAAGTTTAAAAAATATTGTGTTTAACTAATGTTACCGCAATAATAATTTAATTGGAACGTACACAAACATTTGGGGGACTTAAAGGCACAAAACCCCCATAAAATTTTTATGTAAATATATTAAAAAAGAAGCCGCAACTCGATTAAAACTGGTTTATCAAAAAAATATTAAAAGGCAAAAAAGTTTTAAAAACATTGTGTTTAACTAATGGTACCACAACAATAATTTAATTGTAGCGTACATAAAAGTTTGGGGGCGTTTAAGGGAACAAAACCCCCATAAATTTTTTATGGGGTGCACAAATTTTACTATAATTTCTTTTTAAGATGTTCCTGCCATAAGAATGCCACATGGCAATTTTCGATAAAAAATCTATAATAGTTTTAGATATATCGGAAAAAATCAATTTTCATTTTGTAACTTCAAAGGGCTATAACTTTTTTTGTAAGCATATTTGTACTAAGGTAAGTTAGGTTCAATCGAACTATTTTTGGTCCCAGAATATGTGATTTAATTTATGACCTGTATTTTTGTTACACCCTGTATATTATGGTAATCAGCAAAATGCTCTTAGATGACTACTTCATGATATTATTATTTTCTTCGGAAATAAAACTTTGAATTATTTTCTAGTATTTAAATATAATAAATTATTATATTATAATAGTTTCTTTACTTGGTATTCTAAGAATTTCTTTGTACTGATATAATCGTAATTCCTAGTTTTCCGACAACGACTAATATCCTGCCATTCACATGATTTGAAATAAAACTGTAGCGAATTCAACCTTACCACCTTTACATTTTATTTAAATTATACTCATTTCCACGTCAAGTTAGTAACGCCTTTTCCAACATTCCTGATAAAAACCGGAAATGGAATATTCGAGTGAATTACCTGGAAACCATAGAAAACTCCACCGATCGCTTAACAATATATTTTTACAAAATCGAACAATTTTATATCCAAAGAGAATTTCTTAAAAGCAACGAAAGGACTACTTACTAGTACAGTATGAGAAGGTAAAAATCAACTATTACTTCCGATTTCGGTGAACTTCCATCGATTTTCATGAAAATTTGTGACTGGTTAGAGCATACCTCAAGAAACAAAAGTGACATGGTGCCAATTTGCGCTTTACCTGGAAAGTAACAATCAAGTAAGGCAATTACTCTATCTTAATTTACTTATTGGCTTAAATTTTGGTAATAATAACTTTTTTTAACAAAACATAATATAGTTTTTGAGTTATTTATGAAAATCCGATTTAAAACATACATTTTTTTACGAAAAATTAATATTTTTGATTTCTAATACATAACTCAAAAAGTATGGATTTTAATAACTTTATATATATTATAGGCCAGAAAATAAAGCATTATAGTAGGGGAGGAAAGTATGCTAAATTTGCAGTCACTCTAGCGTTATGAAAATCCCTTGGGTTGTGAAGATTAGGTCCTAAAACCAAAAAAAGTTAAGTTAAATTTTCCATTTTAGTGGGGACTTTCCATTTCTTAATTTAATTTTCCATTTTCAACAATCGTTTTTTGCGATTATAGCGCCATCTATCCATAACTCTAAAAAATGTCTCGAGTAAAATTTACTTATTTTTACGTAAGGAATCCAAATCTGCGATAAAAATGAAGGCTCCTACTTAAGATTTTAAAGTAACCCCCACCTACATGGGGGGCCGTGTTTGGTGCCATTCGATAGATTTTTTAAAAATATTGGATACGTGTATTTTTCAGTTATTCAATCTGATGTTTATTTCGCGAATATATTAGGGTTCGTATTTAAAATTTTAAATTTACCCCCCACCCCTCTCAGTGAGGGTCGTGTTTGGTATCATTCGATAGATTTTTGAAAAATTTTGAGCACTTATTTTTTAGTTTTTCGACCTGTCGTTTATTTCGCAAAATATTCGCTTTTTTCTTGTGAAACTTTGTGACTAGCCCATCTCTTTACACCCCGTTCAAATCGTCAGATTTTCGAAATATACACTGTTTTGCATGTACTTAACTTACCTTATCTTAATTTGACGATTTCGAGTTTTTATAAGGATAGATTTTTTTGCCCCCCCCCCTTAACGAACTCACCTGTGTAAGAGTCAATATATGGTAGAGGTACATTTACAGTGTACAAGGTTTCTCCCAATGTGATAATCAGACGCGCTCGAGTAACTGCAAAAATCCTCGCTTGGGCTCTCCTACAATTACACCTCTAATTTCAAAGTTGGACAGATCGTTATGAAATCTTTTGCACTCGATTCGGTATAGCTTGAGAAAAATTCTTGACCAGTTACCATGAGGGACAAGTGAAAATTGCAGCTTTGTAAGCGGAAAATGCATATATAAAGTGCATCACAAAGTGTTTAAAAAATAAAAATTCACAACTCGGAAAATAATTATGGAAATGATTTCAATTTTCATACTCGGGGGGTTTTCGAGGCCTCTGAACAGGAATATCGGGCCGGCGAAACTGTAAAGGTAGACTTCCGCACCAAGCGACCGAGACAGGAGACCGCGACAGGCGACAGATAGGCGAGGTCTCCCCACGACTGCTCTCAATGCAATTATATCAGGGTAGTTCTGCAGCCCGCGACCGAGACCAGCGACCAACTATCGTCTAATCGCGACCTATCTGTCGCCTGTCGCGGTCTCCTGTCTCGGTCGCTTGGTGCGGAAGTCTACCTTAAGAGGTACCTGGTGCCCGGTCTCCCGGTAGGCACGTCGTCTCCTGGAGTTTTATAAAGTTCATTATGAAAATCGTTGAAGCTTGTTATCCCGAGGATTTTGAGGTCGCTAAACACGAATATTACATCTAATAATATTACGAGGTACCTGGTGCCAGATATCTACGTCATCTCCTAGAGTTTTATGAAAATTCGGTATGAAAATAGTTGAAATTTGTTATCCCGGGGTTTTTAAAATCGCTGAACATACTGTATGAGGTACTTGGTGCCTGGTGTCTACGTCGTCTCCTGAAGTTTTATGGGAATTTGTTATAAAATTCAACAGTGCGTAACAGTAAAAGTAAGTTCAGAGCGTGAATGATAAAAAAATATTTGATTTTTTTTATTTAATAATAATTTGTTTACGTATAAAGATGTCAGAACCTCGAGTATATGAGTAAATCTCTCATTAATGTTAAAAACCCCGGAATAAATTTCAATAAAACTCCAGGAGATGACGAGCATATATTACAGCTTCCCTGACACGATATAATACATCAGCGAAAATATTCTACAAAACTGCAATTTTCATTTGTCCCTCACACCAAGTAGTCAAGAATTTTCCTAAATCTTTCCCGAATTGAATGCAACAGGTAACCTAACGGGTGCACGACAATTAGACCGAAATCATCAGACCGAAAGCAGTAGACCGAATTCATTGGACCGAAAAGCACTTTACCGAAACCTCACTAGACCGAACAGCATTAGACCGAAATGGTGTATAAATTAAAAAAGATTGCAGTAAATTATGCTAAGATCTAGTATATCTGTCTTTTTGTTTATTGTGTTTTTCTTTGTATTATTTTACATAGACTGTGTACAGTACAGTACTGTACTATACAGTATGATCTGAAATAATTTTCATCCGTTAAACAAATTAGTGAAGATAAAAATAAATGAAGTTAATTAACTATTTCTAATAACCATCCAAATAACATTTATAGTTCAGGGTAATAAGGTTTTTTCTATGACACTTGAACAGCCAGGGTACTGAAGCGTTTTTTCGACAGTTAATACCTATAAGAGCAAATTGTAACTATTTTATCCGAAGGATCTGGCGGCCATTTTTATTTATAAACAATTAAGTGTCAAAAAATGGCATTTTTCACTTTTTTTTTCAAATCAATGGAAAACAGGAAAACTAATGGTTTTTTTAGTACAAATATCTTCGAGACTATGGAAAATTCTTTAAAATGACGTATTACAAAGTTTGATATACTCATTTATTGTTACTATAATTGCGAAAAAATCGGATTTAAAAAAAAAAAATATTTTCGCAATAACTGTTGTAAAAATTGGTGAACAGCTTTGAAATTTTTGTCGAATAAGGGTTCTTTGGTGCTTAATATGCGATAAAAATTTCAAAGCGATTCATTCAATTGTTTAAATTTTATTCAAATTGTTTATCCCAGAGAGCATTTTTTTTCAATAACATATGTCAGAAGAAAATGACGTTAGAACCATTCCACAGGTGTCAAAGGAAAGAGCATGAGCTATATTTTCAACTTGGTTTAAAAAAAGTAAATAAAAATGCATTTATTAGTAATAAATAATTATCCAAAAGTATCGTAAATCTCTCCTTATAAACTTTTTACTTTGTTATATAAGAAATTATACATATTTATTACAATTTTTTATCAATTGTGATATAGATAACATTACTTGGTAGTTGTGCACTTAAAACAGGGTAAAAAAGTTAATTTTTTTGGAAAAAGTTATTCAAAAATTTTATAAAGAAAAATTTACAATATTTTGCACAATTATTTATTACTAATGCGGCATTTTTTATTCATTTTTTTAAACCATGTTGAAAATGTAGCTCATGCTCTTTCATTTGACACCTGTGGAATGGTTCTAAGGTCATTTATTCCTGACTTATTTTATTGCAAAAAAAATCCTCTCTGGGAAAAACAATTTGAATAAAATTTAAACAATTAAATGAATCGCTTTGAAATTTTTATCACATATTAAGCGTCAAAGAATCCTCATTTGACAAAAATTTCAAAGCTGTACACTAATTTTTACAACAGTAATTGAGAAAATATTTTTTTCTGCAATTCTGACTTTTTCGAAATTATATTAACAATAAATGAGTATTATATCAAACTTTGCAATGCGTCATTTTAAAGTTCTTTCCATAATCTCGAAGATATTTGTACTAAGAAAATCATGTTTCACTGTTTTCCGTTGATTTGAAAAAAAGGGGAAAATGTCATTTTTTGACAGTTGTCATTTTGACATTGTTTATAAATAAAAATGGCCGCCAGATCCTACCCAGGAAATAGTTATAATTTGTTCCTATAGGTATTACCTGTCGAAAAAAACGCTTCAGTACCCTGTCTGCTGAAGTGTAACAAACAGGGTATATTTTTGTCGTATTACTCTGGCCTATTAGTTGTAAAGACATCTGTCTTATCTCTTTTACTGCGACAAGTAAAAAGAAATTAAAAGTAAACTTTATTTGCTTCTAATTTGAATTTAATGATTATGACAACAACCATTATGGATAAAAGGTGAAGGGAGGTTGGTGTTACCCTTGCCCAGATTGCAATCCTGTTTGAGCACCCTGTATTATGTACCTAATGCTTTTCGGTCTCCTGTTTTTCAGTCTCCTGCTTTTCGGTCTCCTACTGTTTGCTCTAGTGAGGTTTCGGTAAAGTGCTTTTCGGTCTAATGAGTTCGGTCTACTGCTTTCGGTCTCTTTGCAGTAAATCACATAACGATCCGTCTTATTTTAAACAAATTAGCGGTTTAGGGCTTTATTTCATGGTCTAATAATAAATTTTACTTAGGATTTGTCTCTCTATCGATTTATAGGGTGATCTTTAATAAAATAATGTTCACTCCCAAGAAGGAGTGAATGTTCACCCCCAGGGTAACATCGCAAGTTGGCACCATGTCACATTTGTTTCTTGACTACCACCAATCTAAAGTTCAACGAAATCGTCTTCATTGACTGCACTATATTCGAGTGAATTACCTGGAAACCATAGAAACCTCCACCGATCGCTTAACAATATATTTTTACAAAATCGAACAATTTTATATCCAGAGAGAATTTCTTAAAAGCAACGAAAGGACTACTAGAAAAGCCGCACGATTGTAAATCATGGCATTCGAGAATGTTCGGCCCATTCCCTGTTAGCTAATATTAAGGAAGTTGGGGATAGCCGAGAGCTATATTTAACCCCAAGGAATCAACCGCTATATTCATTCGATTTCCCTCTCCTAATGGCCTTTAAATCGAATTTTAATACAATACAATTTCGGAATATTGCTGTTTGTACGGAGCATGACGAAGAACTGAATGTTAAGTAGGCACTTTAGAAATGCATAGATGCATATATTACACAATAAAATATTTATTTGGAATTGAATATTGAATATCCGCATTTCTAGTAAAGCGGATGTTCATACTGTAAATGCATTTATAGGAGGGGAGCAAAGTATGCTAAATGTGCAGTCACCCGAGCGTTATGGGGACCTATTGGGTTGTGAAGAGTAGGTCCTAAAACCAAAAAAAGTAAAGTAAAGTTTTCTATTTTAGTGGGGGACTTTCCATTTTTAATTTAATTTTTCATTTGCAATAATCGTTTTTTTAGATTATAGCGCCATCTATCCATAATTCGAAAAAATGTCTCGAATGAAAGTTACTTATTTTTACGTAAGGAATCCAAATCTGCAACAAAAAATGGGGGCTCCTATTTAAAATTTTAAAGTAACCCCAACCCACCTCCGTGAAGGGTCGTGTTTGGTGCCATTCGAGATTTTTCAAAAATATTGAATAAGTGTGTTTTACAGTTTTTCGATCTGATGTTCATTTCTCGAAATATCGCGGAACTCGTATTTAAAATATTAAATTTACCCCCCACTCCTCTTCGTGGGAAATCGTATTTGGTATCATTCGATAGATTTTTAAAAAATATTGAGCACATATTTTTTAGTTTTTTAATCTGTCATTAATTTCGCGAAATATTTGCTTTTTTCTTGTGAAACTTTGGGACTCGCCAATTTCCTTACGCCCGGCTCAAATCGTCAGATTTTTTAAATATACACTCTTTTGTATGTACTTAACATAACTTATCTTAGGCCCAAACCACACGGGCCACTCTGTAGCGCTATTCTGTGGATCCACAAAGCAGCTTCCGATGATTTACAGTGGAATCTTATGTGAAGTGGACGTCGCACTCCAGACGAGCGATTGTGACCAGCTACAATCGCCGAGCCTCACTGCAGTGGCGTCCACTAGTGGCAAACTCCATTCAGACGGACCACTTTTGTAGCTGCCGCAGATGTTTACGAGAATTTATAGGGTGAGCACCTAAAATGAATTTCGATTCGAAACGGTTTTTTAAAAACCCAACGGTTTGCTCGGGGGGCGCCATAATTAAAAGAAAATGATAGACGAAGCTTACATAAAACTTCAACAAAAAAAACTAAAGTAATCAATAAAAAAAATTATTATAAAATGAATAAACTTTTTATTAAAATAAAAATAAAAATGAAATGATGGATCTCTTGTGGATACAAAATAAGATATCATTTTTTTTTAATTAAAAAGGCTTACAAAAAATACCTTGTCATATAGTCCTGTCCTTATTCTTCACGTTGTGAATGTCCAAAGCACGCACTTTTCACTGAATTTTGATAAAGAATAGTACAAAAATTTTTAATTCCATGAAAAGTTTTAGCAAAAAAAATAAATAAACTTCTAAATCTGCTCCTATTGACTTTTTAAAATATTTAAGTAACTTCTAATTAACTTCTTGAAGTATTTATTATTAATATTGACACCTAATGCATGACTTTATCCGTGACTGCTTCCAAAAAAAAAACTTAGATAGTGTAGTGTGTTACACACCAAAACTAACCAGCTTGTTGCCTGAACGCGGCAACGCCATGATTTCTTCATAAAAACTCAAAATCCGCTACATTTTCATTTGTTTTCTCAACCAAAATTTTCACAAAATAACTCAAACTAAAATTTCAACTTAACTCTTCAGAAACCGCTATAAGCGGTCTCTGCCCGAGGCTACAACTAACCTCTGACTTTAACTTCCAAAACTTGAATTCCTTAATCTCACAACTTGAATCTATCTCCTCAAAACAAAACTCTTCCTTCCAAAAACCCACTACATTTCTCTCATTCTACCCTACTCATCCAATCAACCAATAAAAAAAAAGTTTAATCCTTCCTTCTTTCATCAAGGACTAATAAAAAAATAACCAGGCTTCCTACATTTACTATCGACCAATAGGGAAAAACAAAACATATTTTACGCCCAACCTACTTAGTAGGGAACCTTGAAAAATCAGTTTGCAAAGTCAGCAAAACTCTCCCAGTTCCACAGTCTCAAGAAAGATATTGCTGAGTCCACAATTAACACCTGTGCTCTCTAATACTCAAAGCAGCTCGTATGTGTCTAACTACCAAGAATTGCGGCGCCAAAGGCCATTATAATAAAATGTAACTCTTTTTTACACCGCAAACTGAACGTTAACAGTTCAATTTTTGAGCGATAATATAAACACAGAAAACCGAAATTAGACACATGACTGGATGGGACAAAAATATATTACGATACATTTACAATTTTTGGTTTCTGCCTATGGCAAAATAATTGCGTTCTTTTGAACCGTTTCATATCTACTACAGTCAAGGAAAAAAATGAAAATATATGGGCCACACTTTAAGGTAAGAACAGAGCAACATAGCCAAACACAATTAGACATTTGAATACCAACCAGATGGGAAAAGAAAGAGAGGAAGTCTATATTCTAGAGAATAGCTGAAACAGAACTATAACGAGAGAACACGATAAAATTGGATTAAGGTGGGGTAAAGTCAAAAGCAGCCAAAAATAGAAGAGAAAGGAAGGAACTAGTATATAGTTTATCAGCAAATGAAAATGACAGCGTACGAATGACAAAAGAAGATGTGCTGACCCGGTCAGTGAGCAATCTTACACTTTTGGCCAAGAAAGATATACATAAGTGGGATGGACTTCATCATCATCAGTGGCGTTACAGCTTTTTATGAGCCAAAACCTTCTTCAGAACAATCCTCCATTCGCCCCTGTCTCTGGCAACTCTTCTTCGTGCTCTAATTCCAATAGGTTTTAAATCAGTTTCTATGTTGTCTTGGTACCCAAGTCTCGGTCTTCCTCTTGTTCGTTGTCCTATCGGCCCTCTTCGGTCAAAAACTTTTCTGACTATGGCATTTTCCTGGTTTTCCGTTCGCCTGATTACATGGCCTACCCATCGAAGGCGTGCTACCTTAATGAATTGTACAACGTCAGGTTCTCCAAAATTTCTATACAGCTCAAAGTTGTAACGCCTGCGCCACAAACCTTGTTCTTTTATGCCACCATATATTCGTCTTAGGAATTTTCGCTCAAAACGTTTGAGCAGTTCTTGGTCATTTTGAGTAAGTGACCAAGTTTCTGAGCCATATGTTAGCACTGGCCTTATTAGTGTTTTGTAGACAGTTAATTTAATTTTTCTAGGTATTTTTGAGGCCATCTGTCTTCTTAAGCCATAGTAGCACTTGTTAGCGAGCACTATTCTTCTTTTAATTTCTCCACTGACATTGTTATCTCTAGGGAGCGGATTTTATGCTAAATGCATATTGCATGCATATTTCGCATTTTTGAGAACTTTACTAAATTTTGCATATTTTTAAAGAAGCATGCATATTTTGTGCATATTTAAAAGATTTAAGTCCAAAAAAAATATTTTAAATTTTTTAATTCGACACAAAATATTTCCCCGCACAAGCTGTCGTATCTATTAATTCGGGAACTACCTGAAGAGCCTTTTCATTTTTTCTTAGAAAATACCCGATCTTTACACAAAGTACTTATAGTGCTTATAGTACGCCGTTATAAAATGATTGTAGGATGTTAAAATGATGAAGGATGGTTTACCGGGAAATCCGAATTTTATTCACTTTTATTATATTTAGTACCTAGGTATGTTGTTAAGAGAATTTACACCTTCAACCATAGTTTTACGATTTTCTAACGGAAATTGAAATATTCAAGCTTTAGATCAGATCCCGTAAATCAGTAAAATTAGTAAAATTACATGGTTAAAGCTGGTCAACAAATTAAATTAATTTATGCAAATTTAGTTCACGTAACTTGTTCAGAGCATGGATGTAACAGAGTAGCTGAACATATTAGGAGTGAATCCCCTGATGTAAATGTACTAATAAGTAGTGTAAAAAAAGTATTTGTCAAAAGTACTTTACAGGTCTAGTTGTACAGGAACAAATTACCTAATGTACCTTTAGCTCCCAAATCAGTACTGAATAGGTGGAGAACTTGGTTGGAAGCTGCAATTTTTTCTGCTGAACATTTTGTGGCAATTACGGAATTGCTTTTAGAATTTAACGCCGAAGACAGTGCTGCTATTATAAAGACACAACATATTGTTAAAACTACTTCTTCATTGGCAAACCAGCTAACTTTTATCAAGACGAATTATAGTTTTATAGTAAAAACCATAAATAATTTAGAAAATCGGAAAATGTATTTAACAGAGTCCGTCGAAATAGTTAGAAATTTTAAAGCACACATTTCGAAAGTTCCCGGTAAAATCGGTAATTCAGTTAAAAAGAAATTAGAATTGGTTCTAGAAAAAAATAACGGCTTTAAAACTTTGGAGGACATATACGAAATTTTTAGTGGAAATTTTGAAATTGATTTTGGTGTAGAATTTTGGGCTTTAACAAGTTATTTTAAATACGCCCCAATTACTTCCGTTGATGTTGAAAGGAGTTTTTCAAGTTATAGAAATATTTTATCTGATCAAAGAAAATGTCTCGTAAAAAATTTGGAAAAACACATTATAGTGAATTATAATCGAAGATATATGTATATAGTGATATTGTTGTTTTATTTTAAATAGGTAACTATTGGCATCAGTTTTTGTAAAAAATGTGAATAATTTGCATATATGAAAAATAACGATTTTATTTGAAAGATAATAAATAAGATTGCCGCCCCCCATATAAAAGAACCCCCTAGAATAGAATAAAACAGAAAATTTGTGGTTTCTCGAAATGAGCATTTTTTGAATTTTTGTGCATATCTTGCGCATATTTCGTAATTTTTTACTGCATATATGCGCATATTTCATCAAAATTGATTGCATATAAATCCGCTCCCTAGTTATCTCTATTTAGCAGCGCGCCTAAATGTATAAAGGTGTCGACACCTTCCAGCTCTGGGTCGTCAATTATTATTCTTTTAGGTGTCGGATTGCTTGACATAGTGCAACACATATATTTGGTCTTTTGAACATTTATATTTAGCTCCATGGGATGGACTTACGAGAGTATAACTAAACTTATCAACTCTTTTACACATAAATTTTCCTGGTTTG
Source organism: Diabrotica virgifera virgifera (assembly GCF_917563875.1). NCBI lineage: Eukaryota > Metazoa > Arthropoda > Insecta > Coleoptera > Chrysomelidae > Diabrotica > Diabrotica virgifera. The sequence goes on along the minus strand of NC_065445.1, from coordinate 20,199,371 downwards.
GCAAATCAGTTCATTAATACCCATCAGAATTTTTGCGTTTTTCAGAACTTTCGCGATATTTACTGTTGGATGATTCCTTGTTCATTTAAAACTGTAAATGAAATATTTTCGACCACTTCTCAACAGCAACAGTGCCTGGCTTAATTTGTAGTTAAACACGAAACCAACTTGATTGCTAGAGTCAACGAACCAACTTCCAAGTACGATCAACTTTTTCATTTAATATTCTCAATAAAACCCCAGCGTTAAATTACTATCCAGTCTTTTCCTAATAACATTACCTATGCAAATTGACTAATCTCTCTAAGAAAAATTGAAAACATATAAAGTACCTAGTTCTAAAGGAAAGATTTAAATTAGTTGGGGGTAAAAGGGGATACTTGTGCCGCAAACGCTTTAAGTTGGAGACTGGAAAGTAATTACATTCGAGGAAATTGGGGGCTCAGACTAGAGAAAAACATAGACTTTCGCAAACAAATGGTTCGAGTTTACAGAAAATGGTCTGAAAAGTTCACTTGGGAGAGCCGGTGGATTTAAGGAAGTCAGGAGTTTTATTTAAGGTTATCTACACTCAGAAAACATTTTAAATCCTTTTGGAATAAAGTTAACCTTTAACTACACGCGCTGGCTTATTTTGTACGCCACATATAAGAATTCTACTGCAAATATATTTGAAAATTTAATTTTTGACCTTGTTTATTTACCTAACCTATCACTGGAATGTGCTTTACAATTGGTTTTAGTTTCGTTATAATCGGGGTTCTAGGATGATCGTAATTTACATTTTAGTATTTGTTGTTTCCGGTGGTGGACAATATACGCCACAATTATAGTAATTTAAGTAGTAATATAAGTACATATTTCAATTGTTTTTAAGTCATTATGGCACAAAATATAATTTTCTTTATAAACAATACTTTTTTCATGTAAAAAATCACATTTCAAAAAAATTTTTATTAGTAATTTTATTTATCATGAAATCAGATTCCAGTTAGAAATCCCAATTGACTTACTGAGAAGGAGCCCCAAGTATTCGCTGATGCCGAATAAGGTTTATAACAAACAACTAGGTGTATTTAAAAAAAAACAAATCCGCTGTTTTTAAGTGTATTTTCTTGTGGCGTATAAAGTACGCCACGCGAGTAGTTATGTTATAACTTGATGCGCGGGTAGTTAAAGGTTGATACCTTTTAAAATTTACTAGATAAATAAAATACTGACAAACAGTGACGTCATACAGGGAGCCCCAAAAAGATTGGTTATAAATTATACCACACATTTTGGGGTCAAAAATAGTTTGATTGAACCTAACTTACCTTAGTACAAAGGTGCTCATAAAAAAAGTTACAGCCTTTTGAAGTTACAAAATGAAAATCGGTTTTTTTCAATATGTCGAAAACTATTAGAGACATTTTATTGAAAATGGACATGTATCATTGTTATGGCAGGAACATCTTAAAACAAAAATATAGTGAAATTTGTCCACCCTATAAAAATTGTATGGGGGTTTTGTTCCCTTAAACCCCCAAACTTTTGTGTTCGTTCCAATTAATTCATTATTGTGGTACCATTAGTTAAACTCAACGTTTTTAAAACTTTTTTGCCTCTTAGTATTTTTTAGATAAGCCAGTTTTTATCGAGATGGACCTTCTTTTTAATATGTATACATAAAAATTTTATGGGGGTTGTGTTCCTTTAAACCCCCCCAAATGTTTGTGTACGTTCCAATAAAACTATTATTGCGATACCATTAGTTAAACACAGTGTTTTTAAAACCTTTTTTGCCTCTTAGTCTTTTTTTGATAAGCCATCTTTTATCGAGATATGGCTTCTTTTTCAAAATATACCTAAAAACATAAATTATAAATAAATTTTCAGATTATTAACAGGTTTCTATAATCGTACTTAACCATATACAAATATGTGGTGGATTCCACAAATATTCAAAATATCTCGATAAATACTGGCTTATCGAAAAAGTACTAGGAGGCAAAAAAGTTTTAAAAATATTGTGTTTAATTAATAATGCCACAACAATAATTTAATTGGAACGTACACAAAAGTTTGGGGGGATTTAAGGGAACAAAACCCCCATAAAATTTTTATGGGGTGCACAAATTTCACTTTAATTTTTTTTAAGATGTTGCTGCCATAAGAATGCCACATGTTCAATTTCAATAAAAAATCTCTAAGAGTTTTCGATATATGAAAATAATACGATTTTCATTTTGTAACTTCAAAGGGCTGTACCTTTTTTTGAGTGCACTATTGTATATAGGTAAGTCAGGTTCAATCAACGTATTTTTGACCCCAGAATCTGTGGTATAATTTATGACCAACCTTTTCGGAACACCCTGTATAAGCGCGACTAAGAACGTATGCCGAACAAATAGTAGGGTCATATACCAATAGGGCTTTTCATCGATTGTCATTTGTTTCGAGCTTCTGTCATATGTCACATAATATTAATATATCTACGTCATACGTCTTTGGTTTGTATCATTGGTATATACCAATAACGCATGACGTAGATATATTAATATTATGTGACACATGACAGAAGCTCGAAACAAATGACTGTGAATGAAAAGCCCATTAGAGTTGCTACATGCAGAAGTCGACAATACATTAAACCTTTACACACATGTAGAAAAAACTGGCGAGTTTTACATAGACATACACCATCTTTTCATGAATTTTGAGAGTGTCTGTGATTAGATTAATCAAAAATTCCAGATCAAGACACAAAAAGAGTTTAAGATACCGCAACTGCGTAAGATTATAAAAAAAAAACAAGTAAATATCTATTAATCCACACTATCTAGGTAGGTAAAGATCGAAACAGCAGTGGAAGATAAAGTGGATAGAGCAAACAGAGCTGCAGGTTACCTGAATGACACAATATGGAGAAATAAAAATATTGGAAAAGAAACGAAAAGCAGAATTTACAAAACAGTTATCAGACCAATAATGACATACGCATCAGAAACACGACTTGTCACAGAGAGGACAAAAAGATTGGTCGAAACAACGGAGATGAAAAACCTTCGAAACATCGATGGTAAGACTCTATGGGACAAAGCTAGAAGTACAAATATACGACGGAGAGGTGACAATATTAATAACTGGGTAAGAAACAGAAGAATAGAATGGAATGACTACATAAGCCAAATGACAACAAATTAATGGAGTAGTAACGACAGCGAGAGATGGTTCCCCAATAGGAAGACGATCAGTGGGAAGACCACGAAAACGATGGAACGATAACTTACTGGAGGCACATTGAAAAACCAGACAGCGTCTAAACAAAAAGAAGAAGAAGAAAAAAAGACAGTTAAAGTGGAATACAAATCGTCCAAAATGAATGCAATCTACATCTCATTTAGCACTTAAACAGTCTTCCATTCATTCAGAACGAGCCACAAAATATGACCCTTTCCCATACACAAATCACGAACAAGCTTACTAAACCCTTCAAAAACTTACTTGTTGAAATAGTCCTAAAAAACGTCAAAACTGTAGAAAAGTTGTTTTTTAAGTCATTGATCCCTTTAGAACATACTAATGTTGCCAATTTAAATACCCTGTGCTGAATGCAACTCCTGCTACATTGCTCAGACCAGCCGCTCTCTTGAAAGTCGTGTAACTTCTCACAAAAGTGACATTGGTACACATTTTCAAAATTTCCAAACCATTTTGTGTCCTTGCACTCCAATCAAAACCTGGGCTTTATCGCATACTAACGGGACATGGTAAATGTGCTGATTCGCTATTCAAATGGGACCATGCGGAAGGTCCACAGTGCGATTAAGGATCACCTAGACAGACCATAAATCATTGTATTTCAGACTGCCTAAATCGTGCCTACCGTGTAAACTAACATGAATTTGGAGGATCTTACCCAGAAGCAATGGAATGGCTGTGTAAATCAGATATTGACATTAAGCTTTATTTTATCTTATTACTTGCATATTATATGTATATGTGTATTTTTCGTTCTGTTGAAGTCCATGATCTAAAAAATATATTATTTTTTTGAAAGTTGAAACTATTTATTTTAAAGGTTAATCCATTGTTATCTTCAATGGCGAATCATACTGAGGTCATACTTAAAAACCGGATACACCCAATAATATTTTTAGAGCCCATAAATGAGACCTTGTCGTAAACCGACTTCCGAACAATTTATTTCGCTGAAGTTCTTATTCACAACTTTCACGTTTATGGAAAAGCATGGTCGGGTAGTTTCCGGAATTTTCATGAACGGGTTATGACTTGCGCCGGCAATTAAATACCGCAACACCCACATAGAGAATTAATCGACTGCTTTTAATTTTGCCGAAATATATTTTACGACGTGCTAAAAATTATTACCGTCAAAGTTTGGCGTCTAAAAGGTATAAGAACGATCAGAAGTGCTGTTTAAGATTCAAACTAAAAGGTTATTTTCCACTTAGAGTTTATAGGATTTTATCCCTCTAGCAGGCCAACTTTATTTTCAATGGAAAAATTCAAAGATTGACATCTTTTGACTTAAAAGAGTCAATCAATTAGCGTTAACCAAATATGTACAATTACACTCAGTACTATATGACCAAAGGGAGGTTCGAATACTACATGCCTAAAAATAGCTGAAATAGCTGAAAAACAGCTGAAAAATAGCTAGAAATTAGACCGCCTTCAGGCGGTCTTGCTTTCTATAGGGTTATATAAGCTAGGTACGGAACTATTCGAAAATTTGATACTAGTAATGCACGTATCAATCAAATATGTTAGTCTAAGTTATTCAACAATTTTTTGGTCAATAGAGGTAAGAAAAGAAAATTACAATAAAAATGTAGAGATTATTATATCTACAATTAACTATATTGAATGGGGAATAAGCCACAATTAAATTGAAAAAATAATGCTATTAACGTTTCGACGCCCAAATCGGATGTCGTTGTCAAAATATAAAATATTACTAAATTAAACAAAAATGTTGTTGCTTAGTAAAAAATTCTTCTAACAATTTATTTAATTTGACTCATTTATATCGGAAATTCAGACATTCTACATTTTAAAGTAAAAGACTTTAAAATGATATTGACAATATTTATGAGTTGCTTTCCTCGGATGACTTTACTGAAAGATCGTTTATTCGATTACATGAATGCAATCCTAACTCAAGAATATCCGCCACAAAAAAATCATAGCATGTGATCTGTCTTTAAAAAGACAACCAAATAAAGGTCGTCCCAGGAACGCAACTCATAAATATTGGCAATATCATGTTAAAGTATTCTACTTTAAAATGTAGAATATATGTCTGAATTTCCAATATAAATGAGTCAGATCAAATAAATTATTAGTAGAATTTTTTACTAAGCAACAGCATTTTTGTTTAATTTAGTAATATTTTGTATTTTGAAAACGACATCTGATTCAGCTTCAAAACAGTATTATATCTATTATTTATGATAGAGTTGCAGAACAACTTTTGAATGAGCTGAATGTCGGGACTGTCAAACGGCTATTTCCATATTAAAATGGTAATATCACAAAACTAGTCATACAGCAACAGAGTCCACCAGAGCTGTTTTGAGTACACTTGTCACTTCATCTATGAAGACCTTCACAGACAGAATAAAAATTCCAAAGTAATACTATAGTCAAACCAATAAAATTAAACCTCTAGATCACATTTTCGATCTACTTTCATCAGAAGGGGAACTCCTGCCAGGTTCCATGTTGACTTCCATGTTAAATAGAGTCCATAAAATTTTTACATTTCATGTTGCTGACTGCACTGTAGTTTTCTGTCTAGGTAAAAGTTTCCTAGGAAGGATCCCAACGGCATTTAAACAAACACAGTACTAACTTACACACCAATACCCTGGTGATACTAAAATCTGTACCAGTCCAATATGACAACGGTAAGACCAAATTAACATGTCTCAAGCCAATTCAGATTAAGATCAGATAGAGTTGGACCAGGATGCGTCTTGACACCTGACTTATTTATTATTTATATAAAACGTGACATGAGGATTGTTTAAGGATGGGCGGTTTAATTTTAAAGTTCGCTCTTAAAATTATTAAACACAAGACGAAAATGATGGTGATGGGCAGATTCAACAGTATTGAGCTGAGTGACCACTTGCAGAAATACCAGATAGTAGACAGACATAACTTGCAATGGCAATTGAACAACAGAAGTTCGGGGACCCATTGGTATGGCAAACAATGGAAGGAGTCGCCTAACTAATGTTTGGAAAGAGACATGTCTCTAAAAATATCACGATGATATTGGTGAATGCATCTGCATTCTCAATATGCTCAAAAATCTGCTCTTAGATAGCTATTAGTAAACAAAAATGATTTGTTTCTATCAAGTAATTGGGCGGTACTGATAAATGGTCCCAAAATCTGGTGGAATTTGGTTGAGTCAAACATAAGAGTGACATGGCCACCTCCACCAAAACCTAAGATTAAATCTTAGGTTTTGGAGGTTTTGGTGGAGGTGCCCATGTCACTTCTTATGGGCGAATACACCAAATTTCACCAGATCTTGGGACCATTTTTTTATCAGCCCAATTATTTGATAGAAATAAAATTTTGACGTTTTTTGTGGTGGGGATAGAACGGCTCCTTGGATCGTTGGAAAGAGGCTCAAGAAGTAAATGTTTTATGGTTAGGGGTTCCAGAGTGGATAACAAAGAGGCCTTACGCATGCAGCGCCCAAACGGCTTAACATACGTGAATGTACGACGGCTTGTTGAAAAACAGATAGGTTGAGAGGTACAATGACAGAAAAATGTGACAAAAAGGTATTAGGGCGCTAATGTCTAAACGGCCTAACGTTTGGGGATGTGCGATATGTCATGTGGTAGGATTTAAGGAATAGGATACATTAATGTAGAAAAGTCTAAAGATATCAGTATGCAATAAGGGTACTATACGCATATATTTGTCTCTATTGCTCTGATTTCGACGTTTGAGAACGTTAGGTGTAAAAATAGAATACTATGACATAATACGAGTATTAAACAATCTCTTATTCGTTATACAGTGAGCTACATTCTACATATATTTTTAAGTCGATCGTTGGCTCTACTCTATCCATAAATATAATAGAATAGATTATCTCTAGTTTATATGACATTATACAAACTTTCGGTATAGAATACTACGAGATCCTCAAAAGTGAACAATAGGAGAGTCGAAATTTTTATGGTGCAGTTTTTCACAGAGAATTTGAATCTGCTGTAAAAAAATGGTGGTTTCTAAAGCTTCAAAGTTTGATTCCAAAGCTGCCTCCTACTCAAGGGTAAGGATGAGAGTTTTATTCAGTCTCATTTTATAGATTTTTAAAAATACGTGTGAGTATTTGATTTTTCATTTGGAAACGTATTTGTCGAGATATTCTATCAGCATTTCGGAAAATCGTTTTGAATAAAAGTTACTAATCTTTTTCATAAGGGATCCAAATCAGTAATAAATATTCAATATTGTACATTATTTCACGGTTTTTGCTGTAAATTTTAAAGAACCGCTTGGATTGACATGAAATTTGGCATACGCATTGCTAACATGCCAAAGAAAAAGTGATATGATGCCGATGTGAGCTTTTGCCCTGGGTGTGAGTTTCACCCCATCTCTATACCTAGCAAAAGCAGAGGTTTAGCTAATAAAAAATAGGTTCATATTCGAAAAATTCCAAATAGAATAATTCAATGTGAAATATCCAAATAATGAAACATTCTTGGGGAAAACAGATTACAACCTGTTTAAAGTGTTTAAAAAAAGCTTTATTTCTGTTTTTATAAAAAAAATTTTAAGCAAGTTACGCTCAAAATAAAGTTGGTCCCTTTTGTTTTGTCAAAAAAATCCGGAAAATCACCCCCCAATTAGCAACTTAAATGAAATTATTCGTTACTGCTTCACAGGTTACTTTATTTATGTTGTGTTTATATGATGTGTAAGTTTTATCGATTCAATGTGCTTATTTTTGTAAAAATTTGGTTTTAGAGCAAAATTTTTAAAAAATTTAATTTTGAAAAAAATGTTTTTTATAATAACTTGTTAGAGATACCAAAAATCTTAAACATTAAAAAAAGTCATCTTTACTTTTCTCAATATTTTGTTTTTTTTGTTTTTCTGTAAGACAAAAATTGGTTAAGATTCGGTGTTTCTAAATTTTCATACACTCGTGGTAAGTGCCTCGTTCAAGCCCTTTTAACTACAGCTCCTTCAAAATAAGGACTTTGAACCGATGAAACTTACAGATCATATTATGATCAATACGTATGCGAATAAAAAACTTGTGAAGTGGTAACAATTAAGTTCATTTGAAATGCTAATTAGGGGGTGATTTTCCCGATTTCTTACCAAAAAAAGGGACCAACGTTATTTTGAGCGTAACTTGTTTACTTTTGATGCTAAAAAATTTTTTTAAAAAACAAAAATAAGCATTTTTTAAACACTTTAAAAAAGTCAAAATGAGTTTTCCCCAAAAAAGTGCTTCGTTTTTTGGTTATGGCACATTAAAATATTCGATTTGGAATTTGACGAAGATGAACCTATTTTTTATTAGCTATAACTCTGCTTCTACTAGGTACAGTGACCTAATATATACACGATATTTTACACTTTTTTAGGTGCTGTATTTCTGATAACATTTTTTTTCTCGACCAAATGCTTAGTTTTTGAGTTATTTGCGAAAAACCGTGTGAAAACTTGGTTATTTTGTAGAAAAATTAACATATTAATTGCAAATAACTCGAAAAGTATTATTTTGGTGTAAAAACTTTATAGAACAAAAGTTGCTCAGAATTAGTCATTTTATTCATTTCCGGACTTATTTAGAACATATATTTTCACCCCCTAAAAGGGGTGAAACTCACCCCTGGGGCAAAAGCACACATCGGCACATTATTACTTTTTTTCTTTGACTTGTTAGCTATATGTATGCTAAATTTTATGTCAATCCAAACGGCTCTTTAAAATTCAGAGGTTTTGCAATATTTTAGCTTTAAATAACGTACCTACTATTCTGTCCATCAAGTGAATTATAAAAAAAGAAAAAAAAAATATGAGACAAACTTTTAAACCAGGTATCACAGACATAAGCCATCATATAAAGATGAAAAATAATAGTCATTTCTCGAAATACCTTTTTTATAGACGGCGATAAAACGGCCATCTATCGTATAAATACTTCATTGATATCTGGACGTACAGGTTTTCAAGCCGAAAGAATTTCATCTAGAAAACAGGAGTCAAATATCGGGTACTTTGCATCAAACAACACGAATAAAACATTCAACGCTCTCCATTCAGAAGGCTTGTACCTGTTTTATTTATACAAATGCCCATTCGACGCTTGCCTTTTCTCCATTTCAACCTCTTCTTTCTTTGTTTCTACCCTTTTATAGACGTTTTTCAATATGCTATCGATTGGATCGTTTTTGTTTTCAGCTCAATTAGTTTATTGAATGATATTGGACGTAGAACACATTCGTTAAGTGAATGCGGAATGGATAAAAAGTTAAATTGTATTAGTCCTGGATGGGAAATTAGTCTTCGGTTTCAATTTCCAATATTTATGGTTTTACGTGAAAAGGGTTTGAATTTGTAGATAGTAGAAATCCTGAATTAATAGTTTAAAATGGTTTTCAAGCTATCGATCTGAATCTACTTACTTGTTGGATTTTTTTTTTCCTTCCTTATTGGCTTTGGATTACTTGATCCATTCAGCCACGATAGATAATAAATTACTGTTTGCTACAATATTCCAAATATAATACATTGTATTACATAATACATTAGGTACATGTGCGCACATATAATACTTATGCACGCACATACATACATACATATGTAGAAGTGGAAACATTTAATTGACCAGTAGGTATACTCCTCATTCATGGCCCTAACCAACTTAAATTAATTTACAAATAATTAAATCGACAAAAAAAACTACATGCTAATACTAAATACTAATACTAAATGCTAATAAATATATGTTTTTTTTTTTACACAGCGATAAGGCTTCAACCCGGATCAACCCCGCGGAGGTTTACACCCTCTTTGTGTTTTTAATTTTTTTTTCTCTTTTTTATAATTTATTATACTTTTTTTTATTTATTTATTTTTATTTTTTTTTTTAATTAGATTTAATTTTTTTATATTTTTTTTTTGTATACGTATTTTTTTGTATATATTTTTTTTTTTTTAATATGATTTAATTTTTTTATACATTTTTTTTGTATACATATTTTTTTGTATAATTTTTTTTTTTTTTTTTTTTATTTTTTTTTTTTAATTTTTTCAATATAAACTTTTATACAATTCTATTCTTATTACCTCCCTGCAAAATCTACTTAATGAACTTTCACAGGGAGACAATATTACATAATAAGGATAAACATAAAAAAACAATAATTATTGCTAAACACATTCAACCGGACTCATTCAGTGCAAGTTAAATTTTCCTCTTAGACCTTTTTAAAAACTCCCAGATGATTTGTTTAATTTTAGAATTTCTACGAGACAAATATAAAAGAGAAGCATTATTTTGTGGGAAAGGTATTTCTTCTTGAACCAGATTGTTCATCAAAAACTTAATTGCAACATCATTATGTTTGCATCCAAACAACCAATGATTAATATCGTCAACATATCCATTGCAATCGCAAAGATCTGATTCGGATAGGTTAAATCTATAGAGGTATGACTTGACAGTGGCATGATTAAAGAGACATCTAATAAACATGGCATATATATTTCTATTGGGATAACTTCTGATAGCAAAAGGCTCAGTAGGTAAACTAGGATGAATTTTGGTGTAGAGATTGTTGCTTCGATTGCAGAAAGCGTGCCACTCAATATCCCAATTTTGTTTCAAACTTTTCTTGCGAGTAGCTGTTAGATCGCTTCTATCTAGCCAAGTTATTTCCGATCCTTTTAAGATTGCCTCTTTAGCAAAAAAATCTGCTTTTATGTTACCGGAAATACCAATATGTCCTTTTACCCAGACAAAAGTTACAGAAGTCTGTTTTTTCAGTAGCTTTAGTTGGTTTTCTAAAATTTTGACGACAAGGCTATTTTTATATAAATGTTTACGTGTGTTTTCTAGAGCTAATAACGAAGATCTTGAATCTGACATAATTACAACTTGCTTGTTAGATATTTTTTTGTTGACAGCCCATTCTAGAGCTTGATAAATCGCGAACATTTCTGCAGAGTATATGGAACATTGTTTATCTAACTTGAACATCAAGGATTCTTGGTGATCCGGAATATATACAGCACATCCAACTCCCAATCTTGATTTTGAACCATCCGTGAAAATCCTGCATGGATTATCAAGCTTGGCTATATGTTGCTTAAAGTCAACTGGATTCTCACTGTCAAAATTTGGGAACCAAACATTAACATTGGCATAAGATATATTAAAACTCGATTTAAAGAAAGTTAATTCACCTGGACTGTTTAGGTGCTGAGAAACGTTCGAGTATGCTACTGCTAAAATAGGAGAATTCCTGTTGTGCCACCATTTGTCGACAAGATTAGAAACAGATATGTCACATATTTTTTGTAGTAGTTCAGTTTGGTTGTAAGATTGGCATTTAAGAATAAATTTTTCAGCCAAAAATAGTCGTCTTAAATGTAAAGGAGGCTCCATGGATTCAGCTAAAAGATTCTCTATAGGCGTAGACTTGAGCGCACCTAGAACTAACCGCAGAGCCTTATATTGAATGCGATCTAGTTTTTTAAGGCGACTGTTTGTGGCAGATCCATATAGAATGCTTCCATAGTCGAGAATGGATCTGGTATATGCACGATAAAACATTAAATTAATTTTAGGGTCAGCACCCCATCGATAGCGATTAACTACTTTAAGAATATTTAAACTTTTCTCACATTTTATTAAGCACTTATTAATGTGTTCATCCCATGTTAACTTGGTGTCCAATGTAATACCAAGATAAGTGTAGTGCTTATGAACGGGTATACTTAGGTTGTTAATCATGATGCTGGTTATAACTGGTAAGCGATGTCGCGTAAAAAACACCACCGCTGATTTATTTGCAGTAAGGTCAAATCCTTGTTTAAAAAAATACTCTCTTGCATCACCCAGTACCATCTTAGTTGAATTAATACTTTGTTGGTACAACTTATTCACATTGTAAAAGCAGAAATCATCTGCATATTGTAATATACTGCATCTAATTCCTATACTGTGGAGATCTAGAGTGTATAGATTAAACAACAAGGGACTGAGGACTGATCCTTGTGGTAAACCTTGATGCACTACTCTTGGGCCAATCAATCTATCATTACATCTAATAAATACCTGTCTATTAAGGAATAGGTTTACTAATACATAAGCACACAAAGGTGGAATACCTATGTGCTTCAGTTTTTCGAACAATAAATTTAAATTGACGTTGTCATAAGCCCCAGAAATATCAAGAAAAATGGCAGATAGATAATTATTATTTGAATATGATAATTGAATATCAGTTGTTAATTGAGAAACACAATCAATAGTTCCCTTGTTCCTACGAAAGCCATACTGAGACACTCGAAATATATTTTTGTTCTCACACCACCATTCTAATCTGCTTTTCATAACTCGTTCAAATGTTTTAAGCAAACAGGACATGAGAGAGATAGGCCTTAATTCGGTACGCTGGTTTAGTTTGGGTATAGGAATAACCAGGCATTGTTTGAGGGCGTCACAATGGTCTCCTTTAAGTAGAATATTGTTGTATATTTTGCACAAATAATATATAGCAATTGCAGGTAGGTTTAATAGCATACTATAGTTAATGCCGTCAATACCAGGGGCTGTATTTTTAGAACTCTTGATATTTGCTTTAAGTTCGTCAGCTGAAATGGGGGTTAGTAAAAAGTGGTCATTAGTAGAGATGCTCGGCATAAATAGTGGTAAATGGACATAATCCGGAGAGATTTTTGTAAAGAGCCTTTCTACCATACATTCATCATTAGCGGTGTACTTTTTGTTACCTTGAATTTTGTTTACCCTTTTCCAAAGCTCTGAAGGTGAAGTTTGCCTAGTAAGTGAGGAACAAAACCGAGCCCAACTAGATTTAGCTTTTGAGCGGAAAGTTCGTTTACATATAGCTTCATTTTTCTTATATTCCATGAAGTTTGAAAGGGTAAGATTAGATTTATAAATTTTAAAGGAATTTTTTCTAGCGTTAGAAGCAGTGAGGCATTCATCATCCCACCATGGTGGCGATTTGAAAGATTTGACTGACGGTTTGATAATTTTGAAAGATTTGTTGGCTGCATCAGTAATAGAATCTAATAAAAAGAAAATCATTTCGTTTGTTTGGTTTTTATTTGGTTCGTGACTGAAGGCACTTTCTACGTTGTTTCTAAAATTATCCCAGTTTGCATTAGACATCGACCATTTAGCCGAAGATATAAAAGTTCTATTTTCAATTTTCATATTCTGCACAGAAAGTCTAATTGGAAAATGATCTGATCCATAGGTATCTGGAAGAACAGTCCAGTCAAAGGATGGACATAAACTAGAGGATATAATAGTAAGATCTACAACAGATTTCATATTCCCTGGAGGAGTAGCTCTAGTAGCCGACCCGTCATTAACAACAATTAAATTAGGAAAGAAATCTAATGCTTCTACTAGTATATTACCATCGACGCAACATGAATTTGATTCCCATAATCCATGATGTGCATTAAAATCTCCGGTAATAATACAATCATTGCTAATTTGAGAAAAAAGACTAACGTAATCTTGCACTGTTACTCTAACATTTGATGGACGGTACACACTCAGGATAGTATACATTTTTTGGTCAATTTTAATATCTACACCACAAACTTCTAAATTAGGATTGAAATTGTTAACAAATGAAATCGGATTATAAATAATGTTATTTGCTAAAATTATGGCAACTCCTCCATATCCTCTAATTCTACTTTTATTAACTACATTGAAATTATTGAAGCAAACAGTATCAGATGGTTTTGACCAAGTTTCTGATAAAAGACCTATGTCAAAACGTTCTTCAAACAGTAATTGCTGTAAAGAATATCGGTTCGCATTTAGCGAACGAATATTCCATTGAATAATTTTAATACTTTTGTCAGCCATTAAAATTATGTAAAAATATTACCTATAATATCTTTAATTTTATTTTCTAATTCAATTTCGTAATTTTTAAAATTAGTTTCTACATTTGATGAAGAATTACAATAGTCAAGGATACTCTGTTTGATTAAATTTTTGAGTGAAGCACTGAGCTGGCCTATAAATATATCAAATTCATTACGGGGCTCATGGTTTCCAAATTGAAATACAGATCCCGAACAGAAACTGGTCGGGTATTCCCTACGCACAGGAGGAAAATTAGGAGTTGTATCAGTAGTCTTCCTTTTTTTGGGGGGGTTATCGTTAGGGGGGCTATATTCAGATGATTATTATTTTTATAAGTAGTGGTGGACTTCGAGGGTTTAGGGGAGGAGCTTTTTAATGGAGGAAAGTCTGTGTCACAGGTCATTAAAGGTGCAAATTTATTTTTTTGGACTAAACTGGAATAACATGGATTTTCAAGAGCTTTTTCGGCTTCTTTAAATGAAATATTTAAGTTAGCCATAGCTTCTTTAGTCTTTTTTTGTTTTAAATATTCGGGACATTCTTTAAAAACTGACTCGTGGCTACTATTTTTACAATAAACGCAAAATGTAGTACATTTATCGGGACAATCAGTGTCACCTTCATTACCGCACTTCTTACATCTTTTTTTTGACTTGCATTGAGTCGTTGAATGGCCATAACGAAGACAGTTGAAACATTGCATAACAGGACTAACATATATTTCAACTGGACACCTAACTTTGTTGATGTAAATATATTGGGGAATTAATTTACCTTCAAAGCTAATAATAACCATTTGTCTAGGAACTCTTTCTGATACACCGTCACTTTGAACTATTCTAGTCATTCTATGAACTTTTTTTATTGGATTATTAGATTTAATAGTATTAAGTAGTGCACTCTCAGTTAGAGTAGTGTCCACTCCGCGAACGAGACCCTTTTTTTCCGTTAAATAATTTGGAATATATGCAATTAGGTTATTTTTTCCGAAAAAATCTTCAACTACTAATTTATTCGCAACAGCACCTGAATTGACTTGAATTTTAATGCGATTTTTACCTACACTAACAATTTCAATAATATGTTTATCATAACTAGATAGCGAAAGTAGTTTTTCTCCAAGTTTCATTGGATGCAAACGACCGATACTCAAATTTATGTGTTGAACAAATATAAAAAACGGACCAGTATCATTTAAACTAAATCGATTAGATGAATTAAATTCCTGACTTTTTTGAATAGTATTTGTTTTATTTGAAGTAGATGTCAAGTTTATGGTATCATTAGTACTTTTACTAGTATCATTTAAACATTCACTATGAGAATTATTCTGATTTAAATCATTTGTCTGCATAATTATATCGCTCTCATCTGTGAACCCAATATTTTCTACACCAGGATCTGGTGGATCCTTTCCATTTTTGCCCACGGACATCCCGGGGCACGAGCGACGTTCAAATATAAGTATATAAAAAAATTTCTACTTACAGTACAGTTGTCAAATAACAAAACTTAAAATATACGGAAAAACAAACAAAATCGGCTAAACACTCTGTAGAATCTCTTGAAGCACACTTTAATACTTCACAATCGATTTGAGTTGAATGAAAAAAGACTTTAGAACTAACTAAATCTACAAATTTTCCGGAGGAACTCTTAAATTTGTCTAAACACTTTGACAGTTTTTTTGACGTTTTTGTTGTTGGATTTTTACATTTCGTATATTGGATTAGTAGTTTAAGAGGATTTCCTAAAGCAATTTTTATATTTAGTACAATAAAATTTTTAACAACGAGAACAACTTCATTTAACTGGATGTAACATTGCATTTAACACGTTCACTGCCACTTTTGTTAACCGTCGTAAGGCAGTGCGGGGTACAGCTGCACCCCAGACCTCGTTTTTCTCACCTATCTTTTTTAATAAATTTTTTTGATTTTTGTCCATTTTTTTATTCGTATTAAATTTAATTCTAAACGTAGTCTACCCATTACAGCATTTAAAACTCTTTGCGTTTACCTGCTATTAAAAAAAATGACTTTTGGGTGCAAATGATGAAAATTTCGTATCCTGAATTGGACGTTTCTGATGTTCCACCTGGAGCTACCAGAGCTACGGGACAAGGTCGGTGTTACTTATGCCAGAAAAAAAAGACTGAAAGTCCCGGCATAACTGTATTGTACGTAAAAATTTTGTGTTGCTCATTCTGTGAAAAATTGCTTGTGTTTTTCTCGTGACGATCATAATTTTTTTTAAGAAGGAATGAGTACTTTTTTGTAAAATTATGTTTCGTATTATAATAAATAAGTCCTAATTATCTCTTTAATTAATTTCCCCGACGTTCATATATAAAAAATATATATAGAGATGGGGTGCAAAGGCACCCCTCACCGTTGTTTACGTAAGAATCTAAGCACCGCCTTATGAGGGTTAAATAGAACCAACATTGATGCTTCCTCAGCAGAAAGATCACAGTATTCCGATGGAATCAAGATTGCCAGGCCCTAAAATTATCCCATGGGGTCAACAGTTTTATAATAGCTCCTAAAATATCAAATTGGTGTCCTTGCTATTTTGACTACACGAGTTTTCCTCATTCTGCTTGTTTGGTTATTTAATTATTTTTTTTTTCTATGCAGTGTCCATATGTTTATAAACTGTATGTTAAATTTTCTTCTTTTGCCTTTACTTCTCTTTCAAACTATCAGCGTATTTTCTGAAATTCATCTCTGTAGCTGCGTCGCTTCTTGTTTCTGATGCATCTGTCAATATTAGTCTTATATTAGCATTATAAATTCTTAACCTCATCTCAGTCGGTTTTCTATAATATAGTGTTATTAACGTTGCAGTAAGCTGTCATTCTACCTCTTTGTTGATACTTTTGATAATCTCATCCATGATTAAATTGATGAGCATAAGACTCAATGAGTGTTCTCTTATTCCGCTGACAATGTCATCGGCATAAGACAAGATACTTATAGGTTTTGTAAGTTGTTCATCTGTTCTGACTTCCATTTTGTTGTTTTTGTAGATGGTTTCAGTAGTTTTTTGTGATATTTAAGGGAACTATTATGCAGAAATGCTGGTCTATTATACTCTAGCGATTCTCAGTAATTTGCTTTATACGTTTTTATAAAACAGACGCTAAAGACTGTAGTGAATACAGAACAATATTGTCTTAGAAAGGGACTTAAGAATAATAACAAACCTTTGCTGGAATCAAAGAATACACAATGCAATAGTCAACGGATTCAGTTTAGAAATAGAAATCAAGAGAGTAGTTAGTCAATGTAGTTAGGATGTATTCTGTCTTCACTACTATTCAATGTATATGGTGAATTCATTTTTGAAGAAGCCTTGTTATATTAAAGTGAAGCATTTCAGTTTTTTCTCCTTTTATGGCCTTTGAGAACTGCGCCCATGTACCATAATATATTCGCTTTAACAAAATTATTGTTTTGGTATAATTCTTATAGTCTTTAAACTAGATGATTACAATGTATAATATTATAAGAAATCACCCCCTTCTATGTTTTTTTACAGAGAAAATTTAAGGTATATTCTGGTTTTTGAATAACCAAATACAAGTTTATAAATGTTGGAATACCTTATGTTGTCAAAGGCCACACCTCCTTGTCATTCAAATAGCTTCTATTTCCTCCTGAAAAATCACTTCCGTTCCCGTCCCTCACTCAAGTAGTCTCAAAGAAGTAGCTCTACGGAGCACACCGCTTTTTATAATCAATAATCGGTAAAAAAAAGTTAGTGCCGTTTATAATTTCATCCTTACAAGGGTCGAACAGAACAAATAACCTACACCCAATATCCTGTAAGTACATTTAATTCGACAGGTCGTCACAAGGGTTTCACGTCCAACAGGAAATTTGTGGAACAACACCCGCCTTTTCCTTTATGGTCCTTCGATCCGGATTCCTTGATGGTCCTTTATCGCTAGATCTCTTGTGAAAGGTGAAAATTAAGAATAGAAAAGTTATTGCAGTATATAATTTCATCCCCACAAGAGCCGAACAGAACGAGTAACCTACAGCCAAAATCCTGTAAGTAGACAGTAACAGAGTATTTGTGACAAAACACCCGATTTTCCTTTACTCATAACATAATACATTACTAGATGTAGGTTGTATATTGTACTTGTTAAATAAACTTCAAATGTTAGAAAAAAATTAAAAAATTGCCTTATACGGCATATAAAACTATTAATTAAAATCATATTTCAAAACGATCGGACGTGGAAAGTTTATGAGGCAATAGAGCACTTTTTTATGTAAAATAATATTATGCGTCTTGAAAATATATTACGACATATAAATTTTCCTGAAAAAGCTTTGGAAAATCGAGAAGTTAAATACAAAAGAGGGTAGGATATTTTATATGTTGGCATTTTATCTCTGTGAATGTGATTTATGCGTATGCAGCACGTTTCTGGCATATCCAGAAAGGTTGTCCAGATTTCCGTACATATATATGAAATACAGTTTATGCGAAAACGTGATATTGCAGTATGAGCTTTGTCTATTGTTTGCTAAGGTAATATAAACTACAGGGTGATTCTACTTTAGTTTTTAGAAATTACTACATAATAGGTCCAAATTTTATAAAAAAAAAAGAATGTGTGGGTACTTTCTACGCACGTAGTAAGCTATACTTCTATTATATGATTTCAACGAAATTATTATACTTTAAACAGTTTATTTATATTTTATTTAAATATTAAACTCATAAACTGTATAAAAAAAATAAAAAAAAAAAAATTTGCATCGGGGATCGAACCCGCGTATATTAGAGTGATTTGGTTTGAAATCAAAGCTCCTTAGCATTTGCCCACGTCCGTCACGTGGGAAGATAGACCAACAGAACGTTTTAAACTTTTTGACAGTTCTGAATTTAATAAAATTGGTTGATTTTTTTGGAATAAAAATATTAAAATACAACAAAATATAGAGTAAGAAAACAAGTTATATAGTGAATCCATTTATGAAGAAGCCTTATTATATGAAAGGGAAGCATTTCAGTTTTTTTTCTTCTTTTATGGCCTTTGAGAACTTTGAGCCCCCATTTACCATAATATATTCGCTTTAACAAAATTATTGTTTTCGCATAATTCTTATAGTCTTTAAACTAGATGATTATAATGTATAAAATAAATAATAAAAAAATATAAGAAATCGCCCCCCTTCTATATTTTTTTACAGAGAAACGTTAAGGTATATTCTCGTTTTTGATTAACCAACTACAAGTTTATAAATGTCGGAATACCCTATGTTGTCAAAGGCCACACCTCCTTGGCATTCAAATAGCTTCCATGTCCTCCTGAAAAATCACTTCCGTTTCCGTCCCTCACTCAAGTAGTCTCAAAAAAGTAACTCTACGGAGCACACCGCTTTTTATAATCAATAATCGGCGAAAAAAAGTTAGTGCAGTTTATAATTTCATCCTTACAAGGGACGAACAGAACAAATTTAACCTACACCCAATATCCTGTAAGTACATTTAATTCGACAGGTCGTCACAAGGGTTTCACGCTTAACAGGAAATTTGTGGAAGATGAAGATTGGTAGACATTTTGTTAGTAATGAAACTATGTAAATCAAAGCATTACCTACTTATGTTTTACATTTTCCAAATATGTACCTATGTATCGCTCCTCGGCAACAACACTGTCATAAGTCAAAAATAGCCATTTTGAGTAAATCCCGTATGAAGATCATCCTTACTATCTAACATTCGATTATTTCTACAAATTGAACAATAATTTTGTTATTTTTTCTTCAATACGATTAATTTAGGTTATTTTATCAAATAGTATTCTATATTGTAGAAATTTGAAACCAACTTATTAATTATTAACAAATGTTGCTGAAAACCCAAAGATCGATTATAACAATGTGCGACTGTTGCTGATCATAGTGGTTAGAAATTGCACAGAAATTGCTGTTCAACGTGAATATTATGATAGGTTACAAAATTATTGTTAAGATTTTTTAATACATTTATTTAAAGAATACAACGCAAACGTAATTACATAAGAACATAAAATACATCTGCTTATTGCCTATTACAAAATACTCGTTAGAAACATGTACCTATTTAGATTTTTAACATTAATTTTAAAGTAACTACTGGTTTTTGACGCCTTTCTTTGATGATTTTTGCATGTTGCTCTTGTAGAAACTGAGAGGAGGGTCTATTTTGCATCCTAAAGATCGATAAAATTCATGATA
The DNA here is from genome assembly GCF_917563875.1 of Diabrotica virgifera virgifera. NCBI lineage: Eukaryota > Metazoa > Arthropoda > Insecta > Coleoptera > Chrysomelidae > Diabrotica > Diabrotica virgifera. Next base: position 20,178,989 of record NC_065445.1, on the reverse strand, counting down.
TTTTAAAATAATGTGATTTTTGTTGCATAAAAAGCTCAAGGCATCTATTTTATTTTTGGAAAGTTTCAGTGGTGCGTTATAGAGCTGTTTTAATAATATTATCAGGATTTAAGCCAATGGAACTTCTACTGTTTGTTTTCCGAATTAAAATTTGTTTGAAGTTGCTATCACTGTAAGAAGTTTTATAATAAACGGTAAACACTTCATCTCTAAGTACTTGTAATGTTGCAATGTCGGACCACAAAACTTTTTCTCCGTCAGAATTTTAAAACAAAATTCGTTCCCATTTTCTCCTGAAAATGTCCCCACATCAAAAAAATGTGTAAAGTTCATTTCTGTTATTTTGTATGGAGTACCAGCTTTTTTTGCATTAGAAATTACAGGAATCCACTCTGAAGGAGTATAAATAGGACCAGATCTTAGCACACGTTTATTCTGTTTTCAATCAGGGAGTGCATGTTGTCTCCTTCATTTTGCGTATGACCGACAACCAAAAACTGTATCGAAGAAAAAAAAAGTGATCGAAGGAATATCGAGTTTGCTTACTACATAAAGAAGTAACGAGGTTATAAATTTGTTTCTGTTTTGGCCATAGCAATTGTCTCAGTATAATACAACAGGAAGGCACTTAGAGCATTCATTTTTAAGAAATGAGTACAAACATGATCCTATCTCGTTAGATCTACGGTTACCTTCTCCTTCGTGCCAAACATAGCAGAAACCATTTAATAATCCTAAGTCAAATATATAAAGTTATACTTACTTAGCTTTGATTTATAGTAAAAGGAGTTTATGTCCCCACAAGTTATCTGGAGAACTACCTGTAAATCAAAACAGACAGTAATACACTCACCTGCTTTGCTTTTTGCTTATCTTTATCTTTTTCAATATGTGATAGATATTTTTCCTTTAAATGACGATCATAATTTTCCTGTAATGGGATCTTACTCTTCGCATTTTTATACTCTTCACACATACCGCACTGATCTTTTTAGGATGAAAAAATAAGATATTAAATGCATTCCTAAAAATTCGTCAGAACATGGTGACATTCCCATAACTTTTATTTTCTTCCATACAAATTGTTTTTAAAATCTCTATAGATGTCAGCTATATCTATAAGTTTTTCCTCCATCTATAAACTCCCTGCTTGTTTGGGCACGAAGGTAATGAGATTCAATGCGTGGTATCGAACTTATATGCTCTCTAATTCCTTCCTTTACATCATCTGAGACTTTTACCTGATGCCTATGTTTTCCCCTTTTATCGTTTTCTAAAATTCCATCTTTTGTCATATCTACTACTGTACGAAAAATTCACAAAAAACGTTTATAACACTAACTGAAATCACACCACAAACGTGGCTCTCAGAATAATGTGACAGTTTTATTGTCAAGACCTACCACTATTAGTAATTAATAGTAGTATAGCGCATTTAATTTGAAAAAAAATATATCTAAATATTTCTGCAACACTGTCATAAGTGAGTTGTTACAGTGTTGCTGAATAGAGTTGTACAAAAATAGTTATTGCTATAACAGACATAAGTCGCCATCTAGCGTTTATAACACAAAATATCTTTTCGACAGTGATGCTGACGAAAGTTTAACAAAATACCCATTTAATGCACCAAACATAAAAAAACACTGAATTTCGACTTATGACAGTGTTGTTGCCGAGGTGCGGTATGTAATGTAATTTTTTATTACAATACTGAAACATTTACGTACCTGTTGCTTTTAAAAACTATTTAAATCGTCACTACAATTATAAACTTGCTTTTTTTCTGTCCTCACAACACAACAATAAAAACTAATATACACCACATTTTTTCCCCAATAACCGCCACATTGAACAATTATTGACAGGTTATTGTAATTACCCAATCAGAGCACTTATATCATTTCAGCTGCTCCCTTTGTTTTTGTTTATTATCAAATTATGAACTATTTCTTGGTGAAGTTTCGGTCTGCTGAGGACCGTCGTGATTTTTTCATCTTTCTGATGACTGTGATTTCCCCTCTGACGATAAGTTTTCAATTTAAGGAAATTCTTTCCTTGTGACCATTCTTGTGACCACTTGCTAGCGGGACAAGGAATTGAAATAGTGAAGCGGCTAAGGTTTTCAGTAGATTTCACCTTATCTCTAAGACCTTGGTGATGTTGGAGATGTCCAAGTGAAATTTTCGGCTTATTGCAAATCTTTTTTGTCTGAATTGACCATTTTTTATAATATGAAAGTCTGAAATAGTATACTAATTTTCCTGTTTGTTTGTACTCGGGTATATCCTATTTTGGTTTGTTCATTAGCTGTGATTTCCAGTATGTCTGATTCTGCTGGTGTGTCGGTTGGTCTTTTGAGTCGTCTTTTCAAATAATCGATCTACGTGTTTGTCTCTATGCCATTGACTTCTACAAATTATCTCATTTGCTGTCTCTGTCCTCTTATAAATCTTCATATTTCTTTGTGAAATCTGCAGAAATATTCCAGATCATTTAAGAAGCCTTCCAATGGTTCGGTTAGTCAAACAAGACGATGTATCTCATTGCGAATTCACTTTCGAATATTATTTCAATTAGCTGAGCTAGCTAATTTTCTTTTCGTTTCACTGGCACAACACGTTGGGCGCCAGTGAAACTAAAACGACATAATATTTCAACCAACTAAGTTAGCTATCGTTCACCCTAAGCTTAGCTCAGTCTCTCAGGGTGTGTGTTCGTCTTGTCCTAATCTTAAAAATATGAACTCTGAAAATTTAGAATGGAAGCAAACAGAACAGTATTTTAACCAATCATGTTTATTGTTCAATAAAGATATAATAAAAATGTGACTTATTAAATGCATTAACAAATATATTCAAATTCTTGACAAAGACTAAAAATTTCTGGATTATACTTATGGCTTTTGGTACCTGGTTCGATGGTAACTTCTTGATGTCGAATGGCACTGCTGTAGACTTCTTGTAGACCTGGGCAGACGTTCGGCCCTAGGCCCCTGCAGCTTTAGATGGTAGTCGTTGCAGTCTAGATGTCATGGCCTCATTGCTGTCAGCCTTAGTGTCATCACCGGTGATAGGCTTTATGCTGGAGGTCCCGAAGGGAGAAAGATTTGATTTCTCTCCGAAAAGTATAAGATAAAAACACATATCAAACATCAAGAAGTGAAAACCAAAATGTACCTTTGCCAAATAGTATTCAGAAAGTAGTAGATGACAAGGGTAAATTAAATGGAATTAAGATGAGGCGAATAGTTCAAATTTGATTTACACGTGCATATATGAAAGTTAAAAAAGATATATTTAAAATAAAATATCAGAACACATGCTCTTAGAAGATTGGAGGTTAGGTATAGAAAAGAATGATTATAAGAAATTATTATAAAAAGCTGCATGAAAAACTCACCCTAAGAGAATATTAAGTGCTGATGGAAAATGTTTTAATATTGAAGCTTCTTCTGCTTTTATACCGAAATTTATTTTCCACCACCATACTGAGAATTGAGACATGAAGTGTCACTGCCATGACAGTGGGACGTAGGAGGTCGCAGGCATGTTCCGTATTGAAAGACAGGTATCTACAGAGTAAGGATATACGGGGTACGTTCAGTATGTTCAGTTGATGATTTATATAAAAAGAGATATAGTAAATAAAAGATAATAAAAGAGGGCGTCAAAGAAGTTTTTAACGAAAAAGCAAGTTAAAACGAATACAGAAGATAATTATTAATAAAGTATTAAAGAAAATAAAGTAAAATAATTATTTAAAAATAAAATAGCAAATATGTGACGTTTGTAACTTTACAATAATATTATTAAAAGTCCTCTTATGTTCTGCTATACGTTCGTTAAAGTTTTCACCAATTTGACCGACGTAAGTTTTTCCGCAGTCGGCACATATTATTTTTAAACACAACTATGTAAGTGTATTTTTAGTGCTTTTATATTGAGGAAGTCGTATTGGTGCGCAACTCATGTATCTAGCCTATACCTTTGCCTCTACTATTGCTTACTGGTATATAAAGTATATTAGTCGTTACATAGAGCTCTTTTAAACTCTGTCATTATAGTTGAATGAGCTGCATCTCACTCGTTTTGGGTGTGACTTTTAATAAAACATTTATGCGTAATTGATTTTATGTTTTCCAATGTTGTAATCGATTATTTGTACATGGCCACCATTTAGTTGTTATTTTGCTGCCCGCAACAGTTGTTACTATAAAATATTAAGTCAATCCCACTGTGATCTTTTTCATTTAAACGACATAAATACTTGATTCCACAGCTTGTAGTTTCTGTGGCCATACTTTTGCTTAAAGTAAAGGTAGGATCACAGAAAAATTATACTACACTCACCTGTAATAACACTAGTTGCCACTTGGTGACACATGTCTCTCACAATATTTATGCATTCACTGAGAACTCCTTTCTTCCGGAGCGCTCACCAATGACTCTAAATGGAATTGTTTACTGATGAGTGTAGAGTGTAGAGTATTAATTTATGGTAAAGGTTATCGAAATAAGGTCTACAGAATGCCTGGAGCACGATATGCAGGGGCTGCTTTTTGTGGTGGCTCAGAAATGATTTGAGCATGGATTTTTTGACGCACACACGGATCTCATCTTGATCGATAGGAATGCTGTAACAGCACACAGATACATAATGGATATGGTATATCATGTGATGCCATATACAGGGGTTTGCATTATCAAGGCCACGGTTTCCTGATAATGCAAGATATGTGAGACCACGCACGGCAAGAATTGTAACACAATATTTTAAAAATGTTGATATTCCAAAAATGGTCTGGCCTGCTCAGTCCAGACCTTTATCCTATGGATATTATGGTTCCATATTATGGAACCTTCTCAAAAAGCATGTAAGACATCGTGTACCTGCTCCAACATGTGAAGAGCTTTGTATAGATCTCATTGAGTAATGGACCATATTTTCCCAGAAGGACATCCAAAAATGATCAGTTCTATTCCAAATACAATGATGAGCGTCATCCAGAACCGTAGTGGAAACACACATTATGGAAAGGAGTGATACTTGCTTTTTCTTGACACTATGTATAGTTTAATTATTATTATAACTAACTGTAGTGGTACATCGAAATTCTCAATACATTTATTATTTTCTTAAATTTTTACTTGTTCTTTATTTGTTACTAACGATAATATCGCGATACGTGCTACAAGTTTAACTGACCCAATACACAATAGATTTACAGTAAACTCTCTCTTAAAGGACACCTCTCTTCGCCGGACACTTCCTCTATACGGACGTTTTTTAAAACAAAAATCATTCGGCGACATATTAACCTGTACCCTTTAACTCCATTAGACGGACACTCTCAACAACGGACGCGGACAGTAAATGAGGGTAAGTGCGGACAGTAAATGAAAAAAATTAAAATTTTTTTTTAAGTGATTATTTCTTATTTTAAATATTTTGCAACATAAATGTGTATAATACATTTATTATTTCAAATCAACAAAATGTCTACGACGTGATATATTTGATACTGTTCAACACTAAGTAATAAAAATTTAATGTGTGTGTCCGCCGATGAAAGAAATGCGACACCAGGAACTCATTAAATTATTGTTTTGACTTTAACAAGGATTTAAGATTTTAACCGAAATGTCTGATTAAGCAATTTCGATAGACGTAGGTGTATTTTATGAGTGTTTTTGCAACGTGAATAATATGGGGTCCGCCCACAAAGAAGTTTTAAGTTTGAAAGAAAAAGTCGATTAGGGTGCTGCATTAGACCTAGAAATAATTGTTTTCGATTGATTTTGTAAAGTGCGGTTTATAAATATTCCTGCTTCTTGTAAAATTATTCAAGAAAATGCATTAAAAGTTGCAAGGGAACTAAGCGTTGATATGAAAGCTTCTGGTGGATGGCTCGAGAAATTTGTAAGATATAGAACACTATATATTTCCTTCAAATCTGTGTGTAACGAAGCAGCTGCTGTAGATTTATTAGTGGTTTCTAACTGGAAGGAAAACCTGCTCACTTTAGTGAGAGTACACTCTCCGCGAGACATTTTTGATGCAGATGAGACGGGAATATTTTTTAGAGTTCACAGCATTATCCATGTAAACTTATATCATGAAAGGAGAAAATGTCCTAGCTCCGAAACATAAGGCAATGGACAGAGATTAACGACATTAGATCTCTGATACACATTGCAAGAAATAGAGAGTTAATGGAAAATGTGATCGCTAACATCCATTAGTGGATTTGCATTTGAAGAAGAAGAAGAAGAAGAAGAAGAAGAAGAAGAAGAAGAAGAAGAAGAAGAAAGGACAAAGGTGCACTGAAGGTAAGGCTTCTTAAGATAGGATTACAACTATATTTTGCACCAATGCACCAATATGATGGGGAACAAAGAAAGGCCATTGGTAATAGGGAACACTAAAAGTCCACGTTGGTTCAAGGTTTCACACGCAGAAAAATTACCTATCGAATGGTACAGCAATAAGAAGTCGTAGATGACAAATGACAAGGAAAATCATGACAGATTGGCTAAATAAATTTGATAGAAGAATGCAGAGAGAAAATCGAAAAGTTCGTTGGTTCCTAGAAAATGCTGCGTCTCATCCACAACTTGTGTTATGTAATGTTCAACTAATACTTCTATTTATATGTATACTCGTATACATACTTAATATTATTATTAGACATACATAATATTTACATTGTACATGCACGTATTTTAAAAAAATTTAAATTAACATATTTTTTTCTCTTCAACGGACACCTCCTTTAAACGGAGAGTTCACTGTAATTTGATAAAGATCATACAAACGTGAAAATATAAAAAAAATTGTTAAATTTTTTGGATGGTCCGTTTCCTCTGACGGGCAGTGTATAATCTGCCGTATACTAGTTTTAAAAATCACGTATATTTAATAGTGTAATACCTTATCTTTCACAAGAAATATGGTATGTGATATCCCCACGTTTCAACCTAAATATTTTAACCGATAAAGCTTACGTCGCAGGACATAATCCGCGAGAATCGTATATACCCAACTGAAAATTTCGATTAGGTGTATATAGCGAGCGTTGTCAAGGACTTATCCAATTTTCTCCTAGTAATCCACTCTTATCATATAATTCCCTTTCACGCGTGAAAAGATAGAGGAAATCTATTTCTGAAGTCCAATGAAGCAACATAATATCAAACTGCCAATAAGTTTCTGTAATCATGAGCGGAGATTATATTATGGTAACGGTTCGGGATGGAATGTTAATTTAGATTTTAAGTACAGTTTCAAGGCCTGAACCAAATAGCAATTTATAAGATTGTTGTTTCATTTTTTAGTACCTGAGATTCGCTAACTTGGAGAAAGACCGTGTATAATTAAAGAATGTACATATACAGTGATGAGTGCGCTAATAACCGGCAAAATAACGCAAAAGATGGAAAACATATAAGTTCTGAGACAAAAAGAAATGAAACTAATAGTCCTGTCGCCAGGGGGGTATAACGGCCTCCTGTATTCAGATGGACTTACCCAAGTTTTTTTTATGTATTTTGACCTGTAGAACACGAATTTTTTGGGTAACAGTTGATCCGGATGTCGATAAGATTGTTATAAACCAAGAAGTTGAGGAATCACATAACAGCGATTTCTTGCAAAAGAAAACATTTTTATGTATTTTTTGGGCCATTCTAACCAAAAAATGTTCCTGCAAATTTTTTCGTAGGATGCATAGTTTTCGAGATAAACGCGGTTGAACTTTCAAAAAATCGAAAAATTGCAATTTTTGAACCCGAATAACTTTTGATTAAAAAATAAAATAGCAATTCTGCTTACCGCATTTGAAAGTTCAAGTCAAATTATATCGGTTTTAAATATTTGTATTGCTAAAAATTTATTATTTTATTGTTAAAACAAAGCTATAAACACCTAGTGCTTGAGTGATGTTTTCAATGATTTCTCATTTAAAATCGAATGAGTAGGTAGAGCAGGTAAAAGTGCAAGCGGGGCTATTTCTACGTAGCATGCATTAAAACGCATGTATTAGGCACGGGAAACACTATGTGTTTATAGCTTTTTTTAACAATCAAAAAATAAATTTTTAGCAATGCAAATATTCAAAACAGATAAAATTTGACTTAAACTTTTAAAGGCGGTGAGCAGAATTGCTATTTTATTTTTTATTCAAAGGTTATTCGGGTTCAAAAATTGCAATTTTTCAATTTTTTGAAAGTTCAACCGCGTTTATCTCGAAAACTATGCATCCTACGAAAAAACTTGTAGGAACATTTTTTGGTTAGAATGACCCAAAAAATACAAAAAATTGTTTTGTTTTGCGAGAAATCGCTGTTATGTAATTCCTCAACTTCTTTGTTTATAACAATCTTATCGACATCCGGATCAACTGTTACCCAAAAAATTCGTATTCTACGGGCCAAAATACATAAAAAAAAACTTGGGTAAGTCCATCTGAATTAAGAAGGCCGTTGTACCCCCCCTGGCGACAGGACTATAAGTTTAGGTGAGAGATTTAGCTATAAAAACCTATACACTTGCATTCTATTTATTGTTTCACACCTTTAGACGTATCAGAGGAGCATGTCAGCTAAAACTCTCACTGTCAGAATGGCAGTTGCCAAACTCGTCCGGTGCGTCTAAAGGTGGGAAACAATAAATGGAATAATTGATGGATTCGATTAAATAATTGATGGATATTAAGAACAATAAGAGCCGAAAGAGAAAACAACTGCAGAGTGGTGTCTACAAATTAACTTGTGGTGACTGTTCGAAAACTTACATCGGTCAAACTGGCAGAACGGATAGCAGAACACAAAAGGGCTTTCAACAATAGAAAAACACACGTTTCTACATACGCACTTAACCTTCTAGATCATAATTATTCTTTTAAAAGTTTCAAATTTTGCATATTTAAAAAAAAGGTCTTAAGCAATCTTTATTAGAATCTATGGAAATTAATAAATTGAAAAATACAGATGTAATTCTGAATGACCAACTCGAGACAAACAGCTCCCACTCCTCAACCTCTTCAGTTAAAGACTTTAAAAAGGCAAACACATAGTGAACGAAATCACTTGAAAAAGGCACTCTGCCGAAACAGCTGTAGTCACATAGTTATAATAAATTTGTTGTGGTTGTATAGAAAACAAACGTTTTCAGTGTTTTATTGTTAAATAAATGGAATGCAAGGGTATAGGCTTTTATCGTTAAATCTCCTGCCCCCACTAGTTTTATTTCTTTTTATCTCACAACTTAATGTGTTTTTCATTTTTGCGTTATTATGCCGGTTATAAGCGCGCTCATCACTTTATATGTATATGCGAAATTATTAAAATAATTTCAGAGTTGTGTGGGCGCAATATAGGTTTTGGTTCAAGAAAATTTGGGGGAGATAATTATGTTTTACCAAAATCACTGTCAGATACATTCGTGGTATTCAGATAAGAAGGATTCGGTTATTGCATAGCAGGTTTTTGCCTACTACGGAGTAGCAGTATTTTTCACTGAATTGTCTTTAGCGAATTTGCGGTGTTGAATTAGTAATAGAGAATTGCGTCTTACTTTGACACAGGAGAGTCCGTTTACTTTTTACTCTGGCAGGAGAGGGAGTCGCAGTATGTTCGCTAGTTAACTGGTAGTTATTACTAAGAGAGTTGAGAAGAACAAGTGTAGTTTCTTCGAGGGTCAAAACCAGAGAGGGTTATCTTTGCACTTATATTACCGGTGACGGTCATCAGGGAAGAGAGCGATATCTTCTCTTCGGCGGTAAAGAGTCTAGATAGAGATTTATAGTTATTTTCACCACGTCTAATGCTTTCAAGCGAAGAAAAGCAGAGAGAACTGTTGCCAGCGGTGGTCAACAGACAAGGGAAAGTTAACAGTTCAAAAATATCTGCATATCTAACGGAGTGGGGTAAAGTCAGTAGTAGGAATTATTTATATGTCAGTAGTAGGAATTATTTATATGGGTTGAATTAAAGAATTACTTAAAATTAATTATCTTCTTTTTCAAGTGCCATCTCCGCGACGGAGGTCGGCAATCATCATAGCTATTCGGACTTTGGAGACGGCTGCTCTGAAAAGTTCGCTTGATGTACATCCGTTCCATTCTCTCAGGTTGCGCAGCCACGATATTCTGCGTCACCCTATGCTTCTCTTTCCTTGAAATTAATTATGGTAATGAGTAAAAAAAATCATTTTTTTTAATTCTATATCTTAGAAAAAGTAAAAAATGCATTGTTTATCAAAAGATTTCAAAATCTATATTTTTTGTGTGATAACATCATAGTTAGTTTATGCTTATGGCCGTTAGATGGCAGAAGTGTCAAATCTCTGTTTATATCTGTTTAAATCTAAGATAAATTTATGCAACTGGGCTCTTTGATAACTAACAATGGGAGCTATACTGAAAAAATAAAGCGCCAGTCAGTAATTACAAAAAGACATATGACAACATTTGGAAAAGTTGTGAAATAACTATCGATATAAAAATGAGACTGTCAAGGAGTCTAGTTTTTCCAGTTTTCACAAACATATGCATTAGAATTCTGGACCCTTCTGGAGAAAGATAAAAATAAAACAGAAAATCTACGGTTTCGTTTTGATTTAAATTTGTCTCCTGACATCCCCCGATAGTACTATTTCTAGGTCTACCCGTTGTCAAGGAGGCTCTGCAGGAGACAAATTTACACCAACACGTCCGTAGTTTCTCGGTATAAAATAAACTATTTATACCGCAGTATGGTTAGAACGCCCTCTAACGGGGAATAAGTGAAATGAATGACGACTCGATTCAAGTTCTCTGTTTAACCCAGGTATGACAATACCAAAAGGCACCGTTAGGAAAATATTCCAATTTACAGTTCAGAGAACCTGTATGAATCCAGTCTTTGTACTCTAATACAGAGTATGGCATTAGTAAAAAAGATAAAAAGATGGCAAAGATAAAAAGATTATACATGTATTTGAGATTTACAGCTGAAGGCAAATGCTGGGAATGCCATGGCTATTTCAAAGAACAAATAAATCTATAATGAATATTATCGTGAATTACAGTGAATTGATCACAAATATCGGGACAAATAATAGGTTATGTTCTCGGCAGGTACTTCGAAGAAATGGTCTTGAAGAACTTAACCATCCAGGGAAAGGAAGAAGGCAAAAGGAGTTAAGGTAGACTTCCTACACGTTACATGGACAATATTGTTCCTATTATTGGAACTCTATTGACAGGATGTGCTAGAGTGGCAGAAGATAGAGAGAAATGGAGGAACATTGAAAAAATTAGCAAATAGCTTCAAGATATTACGAGACCTGCATCAGGTTAATCACTAAGCAGAAGAAGACGATACTTAAAAAAAAAATACAACAAAATCTGCATTTAATCCGTCAGCTTTGACGTTTTTCTAAAACGTATGAATAAAAACATTGATAACATCAAATATAGAAAGATGGCCTATTTTGGACACGTAGTAAGGGGAGACCGGTATAATATTCTTCAACTTATTATGATGGGTAAAATCGAAGGACGCAGAGGAATTGGTAGAAAGCAGGCCTCTTGGTTGAAGAATATCCGGGAGTGGACAGGAATAAAGAAAGCAGAACACCTATTTAGAATAGCTCGAGACAGAGACAGTTTCGCCATGTTAATCGCCAACGTCAAGGGGACTTGATAGGGCACGTTAAGAAGAATGAATAAAAAATAATCTCCGTCTTTGAAAAATCCTCCACAAAACCTTTCTCTTCTACTTAATCCTTCGGTGAATCCCAAAGTAACGTCCTTGTTTAGAATATCTAATGCTGGGTGTCTACACCTTATATGGGCCATTTACGACGCGCGATAACCTTAAAGTAAGCTATTTTAGGGAGACATTGTGTTCATAGAAATTTTATCTTTTGTCTGCATGTATTTGACTTTTCCATTAAACTTTGTAACAAAATTTTTATTGCCCGCCAGATCGATACTTTACGCTGAAAGAGATTTAATTTTAATTTGTTAGTTTATACTTTATATAGACAGAAACTTGGATGACGGAGAGCTAACTTTGGTGGCTTTAGTTCGTTGTTTGATTTTGTTAAATAATTTAGAGATTGCGGTAGAAGTTTTATTTAATTGGTGATATCGTTGATGCGTATCTTTTGATGATTGTGGGTGTTCATAAATATGTGTGGGTGGTTTGATGTTAATGTAAATTTTAATTCTCGTTCTCAAAGGCTATATTTTTTAGAATTGAATTCGGATTTGCGTTTGTAGTTTTTTTTATACTTTACTAACGATTGTGCCTGTCATGGAATATGTAGGTTAGGCAGATTAAACAATAAAACTACATTATAAAATATTTATTAAAAATCTTATAAAAAATTCTTAAAATAATTGGAAGTTGTACTGAAACAAAGAAATATTTTATATTTTGGCATTAGACTTTGGGATTTTCTTTACAATATTTAGAATAGTTACATCATCCTTTTTATTCAAAATGTACATATATGGGATAGTGACCCATTTTATCTTTTCTAATTTCTTCGCAAGGAAGGGATGCTGTTGCATGATATTTCTTTTTATTTTCCTCGTATGCCGTGGACACATTGAAACTAGATGGATGCCCATGGAATAATAGGTCCACTTTTGGAATAATGTACCTTATTTTTCAAACAAAGTGTTTTTAAAATTCCTCCGTAGAGGTAACTGTTTTTTAGTATTTTTAAAGAATTACGAATCTCTTCTATATAGTAAGCCATGATGAAACATCCATAATGTCAAAACAGTGAAAAAATAATTTGTGGTATCACATCATTACAATCAAATTGTGGAATGTAAGTACCTAATAAAAAACAATAATTCTCTCGTGCACCCATACGGAACTTGTAATTTATAAAACTTCTTTAGTTAATTTATTGGTAAAGTATGTTGGCTCTTAGAAGCAATAAAAAAGACCTATTTAATCCCACAGGACCACTGCCAATCCTAAAATGTTGGCTTTGCGAATCCTTTTTAAATTGGAATTTATTCGATGGGGACAACTTAGGGTAATGTCATTATATCAAAAGGGAGTCTATTCGGTAAAAATTAAGCAAATAGTTAGTTTGTATAAACAGCACAATCTTTTATATTGTTCGTCCGCTATAACTTTTCCCATGCGTCACGATTCATTTTCAAACAAATTAAGTCAAAACATAAAGTGAAACGTACGCCGATGTGTGTAGTATATAGCAATTATTAATGAGTTCCGGATTAGAACGGTAAATGTGATAAATTTCAATACTGTTAATTGCGTAGAAGCTTGCGGAGTGTAGGGAATGTATTAGTCACTGCGACATACCAGAGCTAAATACGGCGCATAGCGCATACCACAGTGTTAGTCAATCTGTAGTCGGCCACTGTGTAATACACTCTTTAATATATTAAAGAGATAAGGCTAAAGTAGGATTAAAACCATCCTTACCTCCTTTCTTGTAGATTGCATAACCATGAAATTTTATACGCTTCTTCTGCCTTTGGTTTTGTTCAAATTTATTTTTAGTCCATTCGTAATAATTGCAATGTACTTTTATTGGTTGATTAAAATATTGCAGTTTTTCTAGTGTTACGTCTAGAAGGACGGTATCGTTAATATATCTTAAGTGGCTCACCGTATATTATTAGGCCTTCCCTGACTTCGGCCAACCCTAATTATTCTGAGATGGTTTCATTGTATAAACTAAACAAAAACGGTGATAAAATATACCCTTGGTGCACCCTACGGCGAATCTGGATATCCTAAGTCAGGTTCATTTTTAACTTTAATTTTCGCTGTTTGATTCCAATAGAGGTTATATCTAATTATAATGTCTCTACTGTCTATGTTTTTACTTAACAAAATTTCTATAAGACGATTGTGCAGCACTCTATCAAAAGCATTCTGAAAATCAATGAAATATACATATACTTCCTGATTCATATCTAGGCATCTTTGGAAAAACAATGCAAACAGTGCATCCCATGTTCCCAGACCTTTCCTAAATTCCATTTGTTTATTATTTATATGTTTTTTTCTAATTACTTATGTATTCTATTACTGAATTACTTTTAAAAATAATTTGAAGACATGATTCAATATGGCTATATGGTACGATGTTTGTTTGCACTCTTTTCCATTGGATTTTTGGGAAACACTATAAATGTCAATTGGAGCCACTCTTTAGGTATTATACCTGTTTTATGGTATTGAATAGATCCAAAAAAAAGGCCAATACATTCAATATCCCCAATTTTGAGAAATTTGAGCACCAATTCTTTTGGTGCTCCTGTTCTCCCTTTGTCTTCAAAAAGCTTTGCTATAATAATTGTGCCCATCTCTGCATTTTCTGGTTTATATCTGTTATCAGTGCACCACTTTTATCTCTTAGTTACCTAGTTTGAAGTAGTTTTCTCATTCTTGTTAGTAGTCTAATTCTTTTATGCATGTCAAAAAAGTCATATTTTTTTTCAAATTCTTTCAGTTCTTAGAACTGTTCATGCAATGGCGCGTCCGCATTGGTAAAAATTTGCGTCGAACAAGCTGTTCGTCGCAAATGTTTGCGTGCTCGAGGTAAATTGTGATAGTGTGGACGTGTTCGTCGCATAAATCGGACGCAAGAATTTTCGACGCACACAACGCACACGCTCCATCGGTTATCGTTTTCGAGCGAAGATCAAATAATTTGAGCACCGCGTCCTCACTGGTAAAAATTTGCGACACAAATTTTTGCGACGAACCATTAGTTTAATAACAAATCTATATTATAAACAACAGGCACACATACGCATTAATGAACACGTACGTTCGAAATTAAAAGAGGAGTGCGACAGGGGTGTGTATTGTCACCACTACTATTCAAAGCATACTCTGAAGAAATTATAAAAGGTAGAAAGCCTAACAATTAAAGGTAAAACTTTAGAACAAGTTGAAAACTACAACTATCTTGGCACAATAATTAATCACACAAACGATTACTCCAAAGAAATCAAAGTTCGAATAGAGAAAGCAAAAATAAACTTCAATAAAATAAGAAAAGTACTTTGTGCAAGAGAACTGAAATTATAGTTGAGAGTTAGGCTGGCAAGGTGTTATATTTTATTGACTCTGCTTTACGGGATAGAAGCATGGACACTTAACGCGTCGACTACTAAAAAGTTGGAAGCATTTGAACTGTGGGTGTATAGACGAATCCTCAAGATATCATGGACCGGGCATGTGACAAACAACGAAGTCATGAGGAGAGTCAACAAAAGACTGGAAATATTGGAAACCATCAAGACACGAAAGCTGCAATACCTGGGGCATGTTATGCGTAATGAAAGATACAACATACTTCAATTAATTATACAGGGGAAAATCCAGGGCAAGAGGAAATGGTACGGATGCACATCAACCGAACTATGCAGAGCAGCAGCATCTAAGATCAGAATAGCCATGATGATTGCCAACCTCCGTCGTGGAGATGGCACGTAAAGAAGAAGATTAGTTCAATAAGCACGAAAAATTTACCAATGCGGACGCGCCATTACACTCTCTCTTAAACTTTTTTTATTTTCTTTTTAATTAATCTATCAGTTTTATTATATTTAATTGAATTTTTGTTTCGAATGGCTCTCTTTGGTTCATTAATAGTAGCCTATCTTTAATGTCCGACCGGTATATTATTTGACAAATGATGACATGATTATATTGACATGATTCGAAGTCAGTTATATGATATAATGCCCTAGGACGTTAATTTGAAAAATAACGCTCTTGGGCATTTAATTTAAATAACTAGTTAAATACTGTAAAGTTGAAAAATAAAAACCTAAAAATGTACTTATTTAAAAACTAATTATTTCAAAATTCATTCAAATTTTTTACATATAAAGAAGAATTTAGTCGGACATTAAACGTTGAAGGTACCACGGGTATTATAGGTAATAACGCTTTCGGTCAACGTATATACCTCAAGCGTTATTATCCTTATAATACCCTTGGTACCTTAATACCTATAATCATCCAATATTTATGTTTAATAGTGACACCCAATAGCTATATAAAAAATAAAATAAATTAAGTACTTTTATTCAATAAAAGAAAAGATTATTTTTATTCTTGTTGTAGTGTATGTTCATTTGGCAACACTGTTGATCTCGACGCTTAATTTAAGGGTTTCCACAATAGCTTGAATAACACTATGAGACCGTGGAGAGAGAAAATACGTAGTTTTTTTTATTGATATGGCGCGTGGGAGACTGAAAAAGCTCAACGTAGAGTTGGGACTTGGGCAGAAGAAGGAAAAGGAACAGGATGATAGTCCTAAGGTTTTACGAGAATATCGGTTTTTCATTTAAAGGACGATTCCTGTCGATTTATACTCGGTAGTTATTGTCTCTGCCTAAGTTCGAAGTGGGCCATTGGAAAAATTTAATTTTTTTTTACCTCCCGCTGTTTTAGAAAGTGTTTTTTTTTATTACAACTTCACTAATTGTTTCTTTCCCCGGAGATACAGAATTTTTGGACAGCTGTAACCGACATTAAACGGTTTATGTATATTATTTGCCTTTTTTGATATTCTAAAATTTAGTAGGTATTTAAGGGAACGGCACAAAAAGAACATTTCCGCAAACATTTATAGGTATTGTTGTAGAATTGTTTTTTTAAAGAAATTCAAAAAAATTTAATTTATATCAATATACCATAGTTTTTCATCACCCTGTATATAACCAAAATTGTATAGAATTTAATTTTGCTATTAAACAAGTGTTTCGGAAAAATGAAAACGATTAGTGATAATGATTCGACGAAATGGACGGGACATTAACAAACT
Source organism: Diabrotica virgifera virgifera (assembly GCF_917563875.1). NCBI lineage: Eukaryota > Metazoa > Arthropoda > Insecta > Coleoptera > Chrysomelidae > Diabrotica > Diabrotica virgifera. The sequence goes on along the minus strand of NC_065445.1, from coordinate 20,162,162 downwards.
ATTCGGTGATTAGAAAGTGGACAGAGCGTTGACGGGAGCAATGACGTTTTTAAGATCTTTCCGGGAAGGTTTTTAATTTGGTAAACAAATTGTATTCGTTTTTAGATGTAAAAGTAGAAAGTAGAAAAGAACTAATTATGATATTTCTTGAAATTTGACAAATTGAAAAAGTTATGTGGAAAAATATTTGGTTTCTCAAGAAATAAATGGTTTGAGAGAGGTTGTTGTTGATTGGATGGAAAATATCGGGAGTAGGGATAATGAATGTTGGAGTCTGGATTTGAGAGAGAAATAAGGGGCACTGTGTAATGAACATCGATAGAAGGTAGTCGAGTTTTTAAAAGTGTGTAATCAGTGTAGAGTGGTGTGATCAGCCTTTGCGAGCAGAATCAAGTTGAAACCAAATTGTCGACCGAAGAGTTAATTTTCCTGGTCCGAGGGAGACTCCTTTGTTTTGTCTAGAACGAGTAGCTGATTGATATCTATTTGCACAGGATATCGAGCAAGGAAAACTGAGTAATATAATTCGAGCAAGTCCTGTGTGTTTTTCTTAGAAGCAGTTTGACGAGAGGGACTTTTTCGCAACATCCAGAGAGTACGTGTTGGGAGAATCAAGGACGACGCAATCCAGAAAACGTGGGAGTGAAGAAAGAAAAGGTTAGTCAAATCATTTGTCGGAATGAAAAAAATTTATTTATATGAAAACCATATTTGTTTATTTGTTTATTGAACATTTTTTAACGCAGTTAGTCATTTCAAATTTGAGCAATCAATTCAAAAGAAGAAAAGTTAAATTCATTCAATCTAGTATAAGTAAATAAAAAATTAATTAAATAATTTTTTTTTGTCAAAACAAGGAGATATCAGAGTTAGAGTTTAATTTATTAAGTTAGAGATTGTTGCAACAAAGTTAAATTTTAGTATTTTTTTAATCATATGTACACGGCTTATTTGATAAAAACAATAGATTACATTTATATGATTTTGAGTGTTTTCAATTTCCCTGTATCCACCCTGGAAGAATTAAGCAACTAGAATTACTGGAAGCCACAGATCACAGGTATTGTATCAAATACCAAATTAGCCCTGAGAATAAAATTGATTGGATAATTTTAATTGAAATTTAGTTTTGTTTTTACATAGGCAGTAAATAAAATAATTGAATAATCAATTAAATTAAGAATTTGCTAATCATCTAAATAAATAGATAAAGTAGAGCATAACAGTTTATTTATATACAGGGTGGGTCATGAGGAACTGTACATACTCCTACCTCGTATAGAGGCCCCTATGGGGAATAACAAATGACCATTAAAAAGTGTCTGCTCCCATTGTTTAATAATATACAGGGCCGAGTTTCACATTTTGACAGAAATTTGTATTCGTCATAATTTTTGAACGGTCAGATCGATGTGTCTCTTATTTTGGTCAATCGTTACACTATTACCACCTAATCAACTGATTTATTCAAACTAGAAAAAAATCAGGTCCGGCTTTAAAAAATTAGTTCGTTTGCGCCTTAGAAAAAATTTTAGACTGTATACGCTTTTTGAAAACTCTAATATGAATTTTACAAATTAGACAAATAATCAATTAAAATGTCATATTTATTTTTTCCCCACACGATTACTTAATTTTTTATTAAAAAATCAAATTTGTCAAAATCGCAATTTTACCATAAAAATAAAAAAATTAAACAACGTTTTTCTTAAAATTAAAAGTTTCACATTTTTTTTTTCTATAACTCGTCTAGATCTAAAGCTCCCCATAATACTTCTCTTTGGACTCTATAGTTTAACATAGACGTGATCAAATGGCTAATTTTTAAATTTTTTCACTTAATTTTTACTATTAACCTTTGCCATTACGAAGCTGCACCTTTTATTTTAAAAATTCATAACTTTTACGAGAAGAAGACTGAAAGTCTACAACAATTTTTGTAGTCTTCACAATGGTAAGAGATATGTGCTGTAAAAATTTCAGAAAAAAATATTAAAATGGAACAGAGTTGTAGCAAGTTAAACCGTGATTTAATTTTTTTTTATTTTTAGGTTAAAATTCCGATTTTGACAAATTTGATTTTTTAATAAAAAATTAAGTAATCGTATGGGGAAAAAATAAATATACTATTTTAATTGCCTATTTGTCTAATTTATAAAATTCATATTAGAGTTTTCAGAAAGCTTATACAGGGTGAAATTTTTTCTAAGACCCAAACGAACAAATTTTTTAAAGCCGGACCTGAGTTTTTTCTACTTTGGATAAATAAGTTGATTGGATGGTAACATAAATTAAATATTTGTTCAGAAAAAATTAATTTTTGTAATAAAAGTTAATTTTTTTAAATCTATGGTTCACTTTACCAAACTTTTAATTGATTCATAGTCAAATTTGATTTTTCTTTAATTAAATAATGGTGTGGGGAAAAAATAAACATGCCATTTTAATTGCCTATTTGTCTAATTTATAAAATTCATATTAGAGTTTTCAAAAAGCTTATACAGGGTGAAATTTTTTCTAAGACCCAAACGAACAAATTTTTTAAAGCCGGACCTGATTTTTTTCTAGTTTGAATAAATCAGTTAATTGGGTGGTAACATAAATTCAATATTTGTTAAAAAAAAATTAAATTTTGTAATAAAAGTTAATTTTTTTAAATCTATGGTTCACTTTACCAAACTTTTAATTCATAGTCAAATTTGATTTTTTTATAAAAAATTAAGTAATCGTGTGGGGAAAAAAATAAACATGCCGTTTTAATTGCCTATTTGTCTAATTTGTAAAATTCATATTAAAGTTTTCAAAAACAGTATACAGGGTAAAATTTTTTCTAAGACGCAAATGAACTAATTTTTTAAAGTCGGACCTGATTTTTTTCTAGTTTGAATAAATCAGTTGATTAGGTGGTAATAGTGTAACGATTGACCAAAATAAGAGACACATCGATCTGACCGTTCAAAAATTATGACGGATACAAATTTCTGTCAAAATGAGAAACTCGCCCTGTATATTATTAAACAATGGGAGCAGACACTTTTTAATGGTCATTTGTTGTTCCCCATAGGAGCCTCTATACGAGGTAGGAGTATGTACAGTTCCTCATGACTCACCCTGTATGTATAAATTATATCATGACATGAGAAACTATTGTACAGAACTGAAATGTGTACTCTATTAACTTTTACTGAGTCAAGGCTCAGTAGAGTTAATAGAGTTTTCTACAACCACAGTTTTTGCTAAATATAAAAATCACAATTTCCAAACGCAGATTTATTATAACAATAAATTATAAATTTTAAAGTGAGTTTAATTAATACTAATCAATTTAAATTCCTTATACCTAAACAAATTACACAGAAATCAGTTAAAAAACTAATGCACTACATTAATTTGTTTGAATTTAAACTATTTTAAGCAATTATTACAAAATAAACATTTGACGTTATATTTACGCAGTCACGGATTTACACCAAACCTACTTCATTCGACGTATCTTGCTAAGGTTGCTAAATCCTTATTGGTTAATTGATAATTATAAAATATTTATTAAGAATAAAATTGTAAAATAAAATAGTTGTAACATCCATAATTTAATTTGTATTCGATAATTAAGTAAGTATAATAATTGTCTTACAGGTTATACTTGTCTACACTTTAACAACAGCTGTAAACAGAATATATAACGTTACTCAGAATGAGGTAGTCTACTCTGCAGAAAAGACTTTCCGGCACAGAAACGTCACTTTTCTGCACACTAATGTTATATATCTTATACTGTGAGAAAATGTCAACTTTGTTAACATAAAACTGTGCAGAAAAATGCACTTTAAATAGTGGTTGTAGAAAATACTTTATTATTGTTTTGTTTCGGAACTTGTGATACATCGTTCACGGTTTGGCAGCATCGCCGACTTTCTCCAGATTTTTCTAACACTCTCCGGAAGCCATTAACTGTTCTTTTTTCTATTGCAGCCCTTCCAGAGGAAGGTCCGAAGATATCAGGTGGACGTCCTCGCTATCAAGTGGGCGATACGGTTCGTGTGAATTGCACATCGGGCAAATCCAAACCAGCGGCGCAGCTTAATTGGATGATCAACGGGGAACCGGCAGATCCGAAATTTCTCAAAGGGCCCGAAACGGTTGTACTTGGTAAGTTATGCTGATGTATACAAAAGTATCACAACTGGAGTTTTGGACAATATATTTATTTTAATTAATATATTTATATTGACAAACATATTTAAATAAATTAAACATAGAAAATTGTTAGAAAAACAAGAAGATGAACTTCAGATAGGGCTCGTCAAGTTCAATATTTGTTTTTATTATCAAAGCAATAACGTTTGAACAAATTACAAGAATAATTTAAAAGTTACCAACGCGTGTGTTTTTGTTTTTCAATTACCACACAACTTATAAATTTACATCACCAGCTATCTCAGCGACAAACTAATATATGATGTGGAATCGTGGACGTTTAACAATTTTTAGGTCGGATAATAAATAATGAAAATCACTATGTGCGTTACAAGTGTTTATTCAAAGAAAGGATTTTAGAAGATGAGGTGTGAAAGTTCACACAACACAACGAGATTGTTACCCAGATGTTTCTAATATTACCAGAGGGAGATTTGAAATTAGGCAAAAACTGTCTATATCCTCGAAAGAAACGGTTATGGATAAATGGATCATTCTTTCCGATAGACTAACCAATAAAACTTAAAGACTATTCAGATATGTACAGTGTACAGGTCTGAACAAAACTGTAATTTAAGGAGCATCCTCCATTGAGAAAAATGAACATGCTACAAGCTGAAATGTGGAATTTCAAAAAAAATCTATGGTAGTAAGATCAAAGCCTTTCAAATGTGTGTCTACAGATAAATTCTACGCGTATCCTGGACAGAATAGACAACCAACTTGTCAATGAAGAAGAGCTTCATTATGAAAGACACGGTATTAAAAAAAAGTACACAGAGCATATCCAATTTACTTCGACAAGTAGCCAAGAGAAAGAAGACTTTTCTAGAAAATCCAAAAAAGTTATTAGCAAATCGTCGCTTAAGATGCAAAAGCTCACAACCCACAAATGTGTTTTTGTACAGAAGAGTAAAAAACATTCTCTGACTCTGCCTACGAAAATTGTTAGACCTAAACGGAGAATTCTTGATTCAATATAAAGGTATTAATATACCTTGATATTAAATCAACAATTCTCTATGTAGGCGATTTTCGCATGCAGATAATAATTGTTTGTTCTCCTGTGGAAAATCTTATTTGTGGGTTGCGAGCTTTTGCATCTTAAGCGACGAAATGGATATTGAAATTTCAGAAGTGGAAATTGAACGTCAAAATAAATATATTTTAAATTAAACTTGAGTTTATTTCCCAATAAAAGTAGAAAATTATATTAATATGGCAATAGAAAATATCTTCAGAACAAAATAGAGTCGTTTTAACAAAGCCATTGTGAATTGACAAAAGTCGTATAATAAAAATGAAGCTTATTATTGATCTGATCAGTTTCTATTCAGCTACTGCTTTCATTGCAAATAAGTGAATATTAACCGACGAGCGCTAAAATGGCATTTCTGCTAATTTTGTGCTACATATGAGTCTGTGACCGAGAAGTTCCAAACACGCCGATTCAGCATTATGCTAAAATGAGCTTGTCGTCGGAAATTTATGATCAGAAAGGTAATTAACGAGTGGATGGAATACGGAAATTGTATATTGATATATTAAATTAACTGCAAGAAACAATAATTGCATTAGAAACTATACTCTATTGTATATTTCACAGTCATTTCACAAGAATGATGGAGAAAGATCTGATAATATAGAACAAAGCTGGGAAATTATATTAATTTACTGTTGAAGGATAGCTTAAAAATCCGTATCATTGTCAAGCTTTTGACAAAAAGCAAGACAGTAACAATCCATATACTTACAGAGCTAATAACATAATATGTCTCCATAATACCAAAATCCTTAAAGATCAGAACGAGTCTAGTAATACTCTTACTCAGAGAAGGAGACAAATGCGACCTAAAGAGTAATTTTGTAGACTATAGACCCATATCGTTGCTCAGAGAAGTGTAAAAACTGTTTATGAGAGTTACTAACAATAAGTACACCAGGGCCTCGATTTTTAACCCTTCGCTTCATTATCGAACGTATTCGTTTCGTATCTGTTTAGTATACGAAGCGAATACGTTCGATAACGAAGCGAAGGGTCAAAAATCGAGGGCCAGACCGGCTTCCGCAAAGGGTATAGTACACCAGCCCATCTATTGACAATAAAGACATCGATAGAGAAGCCAAATAAATACAAATCACTCATATTTCTTGCCTTTAAAGACTATAAAAAGGCATTTTACAGTACATATCGAGATGTGGGCCGTAGAAGAGGTTATTAATAATTGTAAAATATATTCGAAATGTACACAACTACTACATAATATATGAAAACAGAACTATGCTAGCAACTGTTTAATTTATGCATAGAAAATCTCTTCAAAATTACAAATTGGTCCAATGTGGCATGAACGTAAGTAGCAACAAGTTAAACTACCTCAGATTCGCTTACGACATCGTGATTACTGCGAGTACCTTCGAGGAACTACAAACTATGAAAGAGAAACTAACAGAGCTTCCAATACACTTCAGCCCAAAATTTATAAATATGACAAAAACAGAAAAAAATAACAAACACACGACCCCAGACATAACTGTAAACAGCAATACATCTACTTAGACCAAATTCTGAAACTTAACAAATACAATCAAAATGGGGAAATCACTAGAAAAGTAAGACTGACATAAGCGTGATTTAGAAAACTCAGTTGTATACTTACATAAGACAGGTATATCACTAACGAAACTGAAGAAGAAGCGAGAATGAAGATCTTAATGAATAGACGATCGCCAGGTACTGATGGAATACCGAACGAACTGCTGAAATACGGCGGTCAGAAACTCACTAATTGTCTCACAATATTGTTTAACAAAATTTTAGACAGAGCAGAGATACCACAAGATTGGCACACCAGTATCACAATACCCATTTTTAAGAAATGACAAAGATCATATCCGGACAACTACAGAGGAATAACTCTCTTAAATACGACAATGAAGTTATTCACAGGCATACTCAAGGATAAATTGAATCACAGATAAAGAACAGAGAAGAACAGCAAGGATTCAGAAAAGACAGGTCGACGACGGCCGCAATATTTGACATGAAACAAGTTAAAGAGAAGTCGATAGAATATAACAAACCTGCATATATTTGCTTCGTAGACTTAACGAAAGCATTTGACAGAGTCAGACTTAGCGATATAATAAAGAAAATTAAGCAAAAAAGGATACCTCCAACAAACATTGTTGAAGTCATAAAACAAATGAACAATGACAACACGACAAAAAATAAAACAAACGACACCACTACGGCCAACATACCAACACCAGGAGGAATCAGGCAGGGAAACACTCAGTCCATTTCTACTCAATATGCTAATGGATGAAATAATAGAAGATGTGGAATCGCTACAACTAGGATAGAGACTCGGCCACAGTAGAATCAGTATAGTGTGCTATGCGGATTATGCAGGCCTAATTGCAGAGGACGGGGATGACCTACAAAGGCAACTTTATCGATTCTATCAAGCATGTCGACGACTCAACATGAACATATCCACGCAGAAAACAAAATGCATTACCATGAAACCCATAGAACAGCTAAACGAGCTCAAATATCTAGATGTGGAGTTACCAAGTTACCATGACCCAGCCAGAGACCTAAGAGGACAAATTAACAAGGCTGCTCTCTTGTCCGGATGTTTGAGAAATGTGGTCTGGAATAACCCATATATTAGAATGGACAGCAAAGTTAGAATTTATAAAACTTGCATCAGACCTGCTATGAACTATGGCATTGAATCAAGAGAAGACACCAATAAAACCAAAAGCATGCTACGAATAGCCGAAATGAAGACATTAAGAGCAATATCAGGGAAGACAAGAAGAGATAGAATACGAAACAACATCATCAGGGAACAATGCGGCGTGCAAGATGTAGTCAGATGGGGTAGGCAAAGACGAAGAGAATGGTTTAGTCATGTAAAAATAATGGAGGAGCACAGACTAACAAGAATTGCTCTAGAAGGAAAACCAGCGGGGAGACCACCAAAAAATGGAGAGATAGCTGGCAGTCTACCTCTCAAGGAATACTTCAACGTCGGACTTAACAGATCGGCAGATCTACAACAAGTATAAGAAGAAGAAGTTGTATACTTAATAACCACCAAATACCTCAGTACTGGAAGAGCAATGTTTTCAACCAGTACATCCTTCCTATCATGATATTATGGATGTCAAACATGATCCTAACCAAGCCATATATGAATAAATTAGCCACTACAGAAAGGGCAAGGGAGAGAGCAATATTAAATATACGACTGTCAGATTGAAAGACGAACGACTGGGACCAAAAACGATAGTCAAAAATATCACAAAAAAAAATTTCTAAACTCAAAATGGATCCTGAGCCTGTTTAAGATTTATATTTCATAGCTTTAGAACAATGAAACATAACGTCCAAGGAATGGGTATACAATTGAATGATCAGGATTGCATATATACTTTAGAGTTTACAGGTGATCATGTGGTGATATCAAATGACAAAGACGACATGGAATATATGCTCAGAAAACTAACTGGGCATAATAGAAATACCTGGGCGTCATCTTCGACCGTGTGGAAAAGAAAAATAGAAAATCGAATCATACAAGCATGAAGAGCTATAATATGCCGAAACGGAGTACTATAGAGTAAAGAAATATCAAAGAAAATAAAATGGAATATATTAAATGAGACAATGGTTCAAACTAGCCTACTATATGAAGCCAAGACATGGGGAATAACCTAGAAAAATAAGAAAAAGGTCGAAGCCACGTAAGTAAATGACATCAAAAGATCGATGAAAATATGAAGAGCAGAAAGAATCAGAAATGAAGTAATACAATAACAATTGGATATAGAGGGCACTATAGAGGATATTGACAGAAAATAGCTCATATGGTATGGACATATAAGCCGAATGGTTGACGAAAAATTGCCTAAAAAACTATGATGTGGCACTCCTAGAGAAGAAAAAACGAGGAAGACCACCACAAAGCTGGAAGATGGGTAGTTAGGAAACCGATTAGCAAATATATTTAAGTACATGTCGGAATGTCCCTGCTCTCTTGAATTGACGTTTCATATAATCTCCCCATTACCATGTCCCACTTTAGCATGCTTATCCTTGCTATGAGAGGCTCCAGGACTCCATCATTACACCTAGTCCACTAATCACTTCTAAGCATTCGTGGAAACTGTCATGTAATGTAAATAACCCCTTGAGTAAATTAGAGTATAGATACCTGCTACAAAAATTATATACGTGAAATTAGGAAATTAAGATTAATATGTGAAGATTAATGTGTGAAGGTTAATAGGGGAGTGCAATTAGAACGAAAACATGCATTGTTTAGAAATAATTCAAACAAGCTTATATTTTTCTAAAACTTCTTTTGTTAGTTTATATACAAGTTATAGTAAAAAGTTCTACTCGGAGATTTGGCCGCTAATTGTCTATTAATTGTTAAAGCAATAAGAATTGTTTTGTTTAAATAATTTTAAAAATATCGTTGAATTCATCATTTTACTTTGATGAAATATGTTTCTATTTTTTTTTTTGGTTATGCTGAATCCGAACACGGCAATACAATTTAAAAATTCTTATACAGAAGCTCCTATACAGTATGTTTGCGTAGCTAGGAACCACATGGAAAACTTTTTTATTATCAATTTTACGAAAAAAAAGTTATTCTTCATAAAATACTCTGGATAGTCGAAAATCTAAAACTCAACCACCAGATATAAAATTTTATCAGTTTTATAAGAGTTATGTCAAAAATATGAATTTCTTTAAAGAGTAAAGTATACCTTTTTATTCCAGAATATCAAAAAATGCTATTATAAAAAGTTGTTTGAAATTAAAAACTATGTTTTAATATACTATTTTCTACGAGCGTGCAAATATGTCTACTTTCGCGCACGCATTTTAGTTTAGAAAGTTTCACTTTTCCGCACGCGTATTACTTTTCCGCACGCGTGTTAATTTAGATATGTTAATATGGCCTTAAAGTAATTATAATACATGCAATAAACTAATATTTAGATATTATTTACTAATTTATTTCAAATATATCTTATTGTGTTCCTGTTTTAATGAAATTAACGCGAAAATTCGATGAAATAAAATTATTTTGACATAATATTCGAAAGTCAAATCGGTAGACAATAACAGTCGTTTTGAATCATCGTCATGGAAACCAAGATCGTCGTCATGCTAACTAATTATACTGAAAGTTTGGTTTTGACAACCTTGTCAAAGAATTAATTTGTGTATGTATTTTCATATTAATTAAATTAATTGATTAAGATTTGGTAATTTTTTAAAGACTCTTAGAAAAAATATTGTTCCTAACTCTTGCAGAAAGTCTCTTTTCCGCACTCGACTGCTTGCCGAACTCCCGCTTCGCGTCGTTCGGCAAAGTGTAGTCGCGTTCGGCGTCGTTCGGCAAAGTGTAGTCGCGTGCGGAAAAGAATGACTTTCTGCACTTGTTAGGAAAATAACTATTATATTATTCTAATCGAAAAAAAAAAAATCAATTTTTTCTAAAATTACGGATACCCATTATCATTTATTACAATTATTGTAACTATTTTATTATCAATTTTACGAAAAAAAGTTATTCTTTATAAAATGCTCTGCCTGGTCTAAAATATATGATACAACCATCAGATATCAAACTTTTTCAGTTTTGTACGAGGTATGTAAAAATAAGAATTTTTCTTGAGAGGCAAGTGCCTTTATTATTCAAAAAATTTTAATTAGAAGGATGTAGTTGAACACTGAAACTTATTTTTTAATTCCAAACAACTTTTCTTTATAACAATTTTCGATATTGTGAAATATAAAGGTACTTTACTCTTGAGTGAAATTCATATTTTTTGACATCCCTCGGATAAAATTAATAAAATTTTATTTTTGATGGTTGCATCTTAGATTATTAGTGATGCAAAGTATTTTATAAAGAATAACTTTTTTTCGTAAGACTGATAATAAAAAAGTAGTCAATAGGTCCAAGTTACGCAGACATACTGTATAAGAGCTAAAAAAAATTTTTTGTTGAACATTTATTATTGTTGAAGCTTATTAATAAATGTATTTTAGATAAGTTTTGGAGAAAAAAGTTTTGATCACTTTGTATAAGCATTTTTTAGCTGGTAATTTTCGGTATTTGTATTACATTTTTGTTATCTTTCTTAATTTTCTCAAAAACAAATAGTATATTTCATTTCTAAAGTAAAATAATTCAGTGTATTTTAAAGACTACATCCTGAGCTTTAAAAACACTCATAAAACTGTAATAGATCTGTTAAAAATTGAGTAATACCGTCTTAAAGTGGTGTTAATTCTGTAAAACTATAAAGTTTTCAAAAATTACATTTTTTAAGACGTCGTATCATTTGAATTAAATTTTTGAGATTTTTTTTGAATGAAAAATCGTTTAGTAAGGTGATTAAAAGGTAAGTTGTGCAAAATTGTGAGTACATATTATAAGAAAAATTGTATTAGTTACACATTTTTAAATAATTTTTAAACACAATTCATGTAGGTCTCAATTTCAGCCCACACCGTACTTATGCCCATACATTTTGTTTCTTTTTATTATAACCCTAAGATAGCTTAATTATTATTCTTTCATGTTCAATTTGTAAAATTTTATTTGATCAATTAGTTAAAAAATTACATTAAAATAACTCAACCGTGCAGTTCGCCGTACGCTAGTTTACAGTGTGCCAATGTTTGTGAGAAGGGTGACTAGCGTTATAAATAAAAAATTATAGAAGCTACAGATTTAATTTTGAAAAAATCTTTATATAGTCTGTTCGCTAAACTCAGACGCAACTTTCTAGATATTTTAGTCGGTAATTTTGCCAATTTTAGTAAAATTGACAAAAAATAATTACTAAATAGTTAATAATCACTAACTAGTAGTAATTTTGCCAATTTTTGCAAAATTGGCAAAAACCAAAAAAAAATCGACTAAAATATCTAGCCAGTTGCGTCTGAGTTTAGCGAACCGACTATATGAGGCTTTTTTTGTAAAGTTTTCTGAATTTTTCATTGGCCAAGTCAGTTTTTTTCAAAAATTTATATTTTCGGAGTTATTTAAAAAAACATCTATTTCCGCAGTTCATTTGTTTAATAAAAAAATGAAGCATCCACTTCTCGAGTAGAACTTTTTGATATGTTGTTTATTAAACATTTCTTAATGAAATTACAAAAAGTTCTATCTTGTTTGATTTTTTCCGAAGTGAAAATCTATAATATGCACTCCCCTATAATGTTAGATTACAAATTAAGGGATTTAATTTGTGATTTAACAGGCCTTCATTTATTCAGGCCTATGAATTTAAAAGAACTATGAAATTCGCTGCCAATATCGACAGAAATTTGCCTGTGCTTGACAGTATTCTCTCTTAAAGTAATATTTTGCTTTATTTCAAAAGCAACTCCCCACGCTCGAAGGTTCAGACATGTTTAAACTCATCCTAATATCGTTTGTGTCGAAGCGTGGCCTTAAAAGACTGCATCTCGTAGAGACACGCCACGAGAGACCGGTGTCAGAACATCGACGCCAGATACAAAAGAAAAGTTGCTTTAAATTGACTTTTATAGATCTGAACTCGCTTGTCGACAGAGGAAACATACTCTGACATGTTATGTATTGTGTAAAATGTATGGCGCATAAAGTTAGAAGTGACGTGTGTCCGGGACCGACAAGTGACGTTAAAAAAGATTGATGTGCAATCACCATAAAAACCGTTGTATACAGAAGGCGGTGGAAGTAAACATTTAGAGAGGGCGGAGGCTGAAGAAAACTGCTTTATCGATAACCGAGAAGATTAAATCTAAGCTTTCCAATAAGGGCACTTGATTGATCAATTGAGTGTTTGTTGTGATACAGGTTTCAATTTATTGTAGCGGAAAATTAATGTGTCATGTAAATAAAATGAGAGCCAAGCGGAGAAATTAAATTATATTAAAAATAAGTTATATTAACCGGTATTTATCTTTATCCCTTTATCTATTTATCTTTATATCTCTAGAATTATGGAAGTTGGACAAATTCCAGACGAATGGAGAAGCAATATACTAGTACCTATCTACAAATACAAGGAAAATATACAACAATGTACAAACTACAGGGCTATAAAACTACTTAGCCACACCATGAAAATATGGGAAAGAGTAAATAATTGATAGACGGATACGAGAAAAGACCCAAATATCCGAGAATCAATTTGGCTTTATGCAGGTCAGATCAACAACAGATGCAATTTTCATTATAAGGCAGTTGATGGAAAAATACAGGAGTAAAGAAACAAACGCTCATATGGTATTCATTGATCTTGAGAAAGCATATGATAGAGTTCCTCGAGAGATTCTGTGGTGTGCACTCAATAAAAAAGGAGTCCCTAGTGAATATGTATCGACTAGTGTTAGGAGAGTTGTGGGAGAGACTGAGAAATTTCATGTGAAAGTAGGATTGCACCAAGGCTCGGTGCTTAGTCCGTATTTATTCTAATTAGTTTTGGACCAGATAACAGCGAAACTACAGGGTAACATTCCATGGTGCTTAATGTATGCTGATGATGTCGTGTTAGTAGGAAATAGTGAAAGAGACTTAGAACAAAAACTGGAACAGTGGAGACAAGCTCTGGAGGAAAAAGGTTTAAAACTTAGTAGGACAAAAACAGAGTATTTGGAATGTTCATTTAAAGATGGAGCTACTACAAATAAAATGGTATCTTTGGATGGTGAAATGATTATGAAAAGCAATAGTTTTAAGTACCTAGGATCAGTATTACAGAGTAATGGAGAAATAGATGGAGATGCATGCAGTAGAATTCGGGCTGGATGGATGAAGTGGAAAGAAGCGAGTTTTGTGTTGTGTGACAGAAAAATTCCAATGAAGCTGAAGGGAAAATTCTATAAAACAGCCATAAGATCGGCTATGATGCACGGAACTGAATGTTGGTCAGTGAAAAAGAAAGAAGAACAACGAATGCATGTGGCGGAAATAAGAATGCTTAGATGGAAGAGTGGAGTGACAAAAAATGATAAAATTAAAAATTATGAGTATATTAAGGGAAGTCTAGGTGTGGCACCAATTGATGCCAAAATGAGAGAGCATAAGCTGAGATGGTTTGGTCATGTTCAACGTCGAGACGGTAATCACCCAATATGAAGAATTGCTGAAGTGCAGATTCCTGGAAGGAGTAGGAGAGGAAGACCAAAGAGGACGTAGGGGGAGACGATTAGGCAGGACATGTTGGTAAAGGGGATTAATATTGATATGACCCAAGATAGAATTGTATGGAGAAATACAATTGGGGAAGCACCCGCATAGGGATAAGGCAAAGAGAATAATTATTTTTATCTCTTTAACTCTGCGTAGTCGCACAGTTTTGTTCCTGAATCATCATAGCGTATTCTTCATGAGATCAGTTATGATATGCAAGATAACTTTAATTATAAATCTTATGCACCGTTATACAAAATTTGGACGTCAATCAAAATATATTATGCTTGTTTTATTGACTATAATAAAGCATTCGATAATGTACGATATGAACAATAATTAATGAATGTCCTGAAATCAAAGAAGGTAAACTATACTGACCTCAGGAGCCTATAAGAAGCGAGCAAAAGTACATGGTTGTCAGATGAAATTGAATTAAACGTGTGGTGAGGCAGGAATACGCACTGTCGCCAATTCTTTTTAATGACTACTTGGAAGATATCCTAAAAAAGGATACTCTTGACGGTGAATTAGCTGAAATAAAGGTAAATGGAGTTCCATTAACAACATAAGACATGTGGATATTACTGTCGTCTTAGCCGAAAATATTGACGATCTTCAAAGACTGGTAATCAGAATAGGCGAGTATGGAAAAGAATACGGTCTATCAGTGAAGTTCAAGAAGACAAAACTTTTAAGACAAAGAAATCCCGATTATCTTCTCATAAATGGAACCAATGTCAAACGGATAGGCCAATACGCATATCTTGGAATAATTATCAACTCCACAAATAATTACTTCCAGGAAATCAAAACCAGAATATAAAAGGCTAATGCAAAATTTATCAAAATAAAAAGAGTGCTCTGCACAAAAGATTTGAAGGTGGAGTTTAAAGTAAAGTTCACTAGGTGCTACGTTTTATCGACATTATTTTATGGAATGGAAGCTTGGACCTTAAATGCAGCATCAATGAACAACTGGAATGATTAGGGCTGTGGATCTATAGAAGAATTCTGAAAATATCGTAGACAGAACACGTCACAGACAAAGAGGTTCCGGGAAAGGTGAATAAATACATGGAAATCTTAAATACAATCAAAACAAGAAAATTAGAATATCTTGAACATATTGCACGTGAAGAGCAAGACAGCTTGCTCTAACTGATTAGGCAGGGAAAATCCAAGAAAATAGGAGTATAGAGAGACATATACAGTGGTGCTTTAAAGTCCTGCATCACCTAAGCGCCTTATAGTTTTTGAGGTTTAACACAAGTTTTTTGTATGTTTTTTAATTACTAGCTCAAAATTCTACAGAAAAGATTAAAATAATCTGATTGAATGGATTTCCCATAATCCGAGAAAATTATGAGGTGATTATTAAGTCGTTAAAGTACTATTAAATTGAATATTAATGACAAATTTGCAACATATTTTGACTATATAAGCACTGTAGTTACCCTAACACATTTATTCGCTCTTTGATTTTTGATAAAAAGGTCAAAATGTCATCCCAGACAAAAAAAAACTAAATTATCGAACGAAAAGCGATTTGAAATTATTTTTCACCATAAAAACGACAAATCTAGTCGCGAAATAGCATCCGCAGTAAACTGTAATCAATCTACAGTAATTAGAGTCATTAAGAAGTATGCTGAACAAGGAAAAATCGACGACAGACCGCGAATTTGGTAAGGTGATGTGGTGATGCAAGACTTTTTCACACCACTGTAATATCACGGCTGTGCATATCACGGCTGTGCATATCACGGCTGTGCAACCTGAGAAAATAGTAGGGATATAATGTACATGAAATGAACAATAAAACAATTATGATGATTGTCGACAACCGTCGCGGAGATGGTCGATACAAAAATGAGATATTTAACGATGTCAATTCCCCCCCCCCCTATACGATAATTTACTGTTTCTGGAATATGTAGGAGAATAAAATTCGTTCGAAAGGAGTTGTGCAGTCTATCATCCTCTATGCGGCACCAGTCTGTGCCTGTGTTTCCACGGCAGTGGAAACACAGGCACACAGGAGGCTCTTGTCAAAACTAGTCTGCTGCGGGTACTAAATGCTTACAGAACTGTGTCTACTGTTGCCTTGTGAGTTAGTAATCACCAGCTGTGTCCCCTTAGATGTGTTGGTGAGAGAAAGAGAGTGGATGCTTCAGCGGACAAATAAAAATATACAAGGTGGAACATCATAAGCAAGATAATACCATATTAACTGTGATGTGGCAGGATAAGTGAAATGCAACAGGGCATGTGGCACAGTAGCGGAAATTGCTAATACCGCATCTACGGAGCTGGCTGGACTGGTTGCTACTTGCACAGGTTCAAAAAGGCTTAATCAGATAATTTTCTGTATTTTGGGTCTTGGTACACTGTATCAAATAGCTACCGTTTTGGAGTGTGTCGTAAGAATAAGAGAAATTTATGAACTAGAGAGTGTTTTAGTCAGTGTAAGAGAACTTAGATGAGATGGTGCCAGATGAGAAATGTAATCAATCCCAACCAAAGACTTTTCTACTGTTGGGATATATTTCCAGGACTGATTGCAGCACTATCTGTATAAAAACAAACGGTGGACTTGCTAACTACCAACTCAATTGAGAAATGAACAATCAAAACTACCAACTTAATTGAGAAATGAACAATCAAATTTTAGAACAGATTTTTTATCCATACTAAACACGCAGCAAAATGCAGTAACCCGTAAACAGTAAAGACCCCGTTATAACATTTTTACAGGTAATATCTTCATTTCAAATATTTCAATTTTTTGTGTAGACTTTCTAGTAATAAAACAAAAACATAGTGTTTTTGCTGTTTTACGTCCTATATTATTTTAAATATATTTATAGGTTATATTTAACGAATTAGTTTATTGTTCTCTGAAGTAGTATCAAAAACTAATACTATTATTCCGTTTGAACGCAAATGTAATTAAGGGCCAACTAACTATGTAGTTCGGCGGCAAACACCGATTTTCGATAGACGACCGACTCTAACTAATCCCTTGACGTATGTTTTTCACCCGCTAACAAGTTGTCTTTTCTTTGATCCAGGTCGGGAAGGTCTGGAATCGTCCGTCTTGGGTCTGGAATTCGTCGTGCGGCACAAGCACTTCAAAAGAGGCAACATGAAGTTGAAATGTCTGGCGACGATCGCCACACTTTACCTCGTCAGCAACGAGGAGAGCGTTGAAGGAGAAAGGCCGCAGAAGGCGTCGGTGTTGGAAAGTCGAGGGACCGCGGCGCCGTCAGGATCAAGGGCAGATAGGGTGCAAGGTAAGGAAATCACAGAGTTAAGCATCTATAATAAAATTTATGTATACAAATACACGCATAGACAAAAATATTGAATATTTTTTCGAGTCTGCTTTTGAAGCATATCTTTTTCCTGTTAAAAAGTTTTTTTTACTAAATAAGTTTGCTGAACTATTCTATGTGTATTATTAATTGTCAATTGATTTACATATTGAAGAGCTGCAACAAATTTCCTGAGAAGTTAATGGAATAGTCTGATTTTTCTAATAAGATTTAATAGACCAGGGCGCATCTGTAAAAATATTAGATTTACTAATCCTATATTGTAGGAAATTTAATTGTGCAACTTTAATGTTAATGCAACTTTTCTCGAAAGTAAAAACTTTTAAAGTTATAATCAAAAACGAAGTAAAAAATCGAATTTTACCTTCATTTTTTGACATTTTGATTTTATTTAAACAGTGTTCCGGACCTTTTTGAGTGGGAGAATAACTCAATTATTATTATATGAGTTAATTCCAAGTAATTTTTGCAAAAAAATATGAGTCACCTCTCAACGTCCATCTCAAAACAGATGCGCCCTGGACTATAATTAGAAATAATGATACTAGAATAGTTAAAAGGAAATAAAAACTTCGTGTGTAAAATGGTATATGTTTTACTAAAAACATTTAAAATTTATTACAAAATTCTAGAACGTTTTCGGTCTTATCAGACCATCATCAGTGAAACATTCTACTCGTAGTTGAAACTAGACCACTTTCTTTTTTATAAAAGCCTTAGTCGTCGCTTAAGATGCAAGCTCGTAACATATAAAAGGGTTTTTGTGCAGGAAAGTAAAAAACATTCCCTGCATGCGAAAGTCGTTAGACCTAAACGGAGAATTGTTGATTAGATATCAAGGTATTATTAGAAAATATCAAGGTATTATTAATACCTTTGGTTTAAAAGACATTGGTTTAAAAAGCTACATAAAGTATGGATGTTTAAAATATTAAGCTAATCTGCTCCAGGTAACATCTGAGATGTGGATTTAACTTGTTTACATGTTGAGTGTATCAATTCATACATTCAACATTTAAACAAGTCAAATCCACATCTTAAATGTTATCTGGAGCAGATTAGCTTAATATTTTAAACATCCATACTTTATGTAGCTTTTTAAACCAACGTTTCCTAGACAAACTTCTTTTACTCGGCTTTGATCCTAATATTTTTGTTAAATACTATCTTGGTGGTTAGCATGTACATTGCACGTAAGCACTGATGATGACTGGTAAACCAGTCGAAAACCAGTTATGTGATTTTGATGTGGCCCTTTTGAGGGTTTTTAAATATACCTTTTATACAGGATTTTACTGTTTTTTTTTTGTATTACATGGTATACAGCCAACCACAGGATAACTTTTTGCTTGTGAATTTTTAAAATCAATTATCTCCCAATTATTTCAAACAACAGCATTGTTCCTAATAAGAAAACAGCGAAATGCTTGGATTTATCTTTACATCAAACTCAAATGGAAGGAATATGGTAAAAAGAAAATTGAATAGTTAAAGATAAAGTACAAAAATATGTATTGGCTCATAGTAGGTACTCTCAACTTTTCATCCAGAACAAAGTACTGATTTAGAAACAGATATTGAAACGGGTATGGAGGATCTATGGCCTACAATTATGTGATGGGTCTGTACAAAAAAAAAGCAATTATAGAATCTTAGAAACGATCCAGAACCGAATACTATGAATATTTTAGGTGCTCCTTGGTATGTTTGGAATGAAAATTTATGTAGATACCTTAAAGTCCAATCTATTCCAAATAAAATTAAGAAAGTCACCAGGAGATATAAAGAGAGTCTCCATATGAAGATCTCAACCATGAAGTACTTTAACTTCTTGTCAACCAACCGCAGATGCGAAGGTCCAAAAGGACGAAACCGTTCGAGCTTGTGTAATGTGTAATGTGAAAAGTTGCTCAAGGCTTAGTTAGTGTTGTGTATTGTAACCACAACAAGGACGTGAGCAGTTAGTAAAATGTAGAGTCAGTGCTGCGCTGTGCAGTCACAACAAATAAGTGGACTTTTCATGTCAAAAAAAACTAGGATGGACCAGTTGACATCTAGATTACAGGAACCTATTAGGAAAATTAAGTTAAAGAAAAAATGCTGATTAATCTTGGATTAGGTATATTTTTATTGTTTAAAATAAAAAATAAGCTAAAAATAAAATGTATACAATTTTTATTCAGTTGCAATGCGAAGGCAAAACAATCTTACTTTTCAGTTAGGATACGGAGCGCAGTCCAGTCCTCTGAATCGCGATTTTCGACTCTTATTGGAGTCTCATCGGAGATAACGTAGGCACTGTTCTCCATATCCTGACTAACCAGTACCGAGAGCTTTTCCCACCCATTGCAACTGAAGTGAAGGTACTAGGTGACTAGCGTCATCTGGCAATTGAAAGATGAAGTAGTTTTCAATCCTAATAGCAAAATTAATAATATTGAAAATATTAAAAATATTACTAAAAGATTTTTAAACTGAAAACTTATTGGTACACTTTCCCTGTGACACCTCCAAGGCTTCTACAATTTGCAAGCACATGGATGCTGCAGTGAAGACAAAGGGAAGGAATTCTACACTATGTAATTCACATCCCCGTCTGCAGCTTGGTACAGTTCCAATTGAAAGGTAAAATTCGTGGTAAAGTAAAGTTCTAATTGAAAAGTAAGATTGTTTTGCCTTTGTATTGCAACTGAATAAAAATGGTATACATTTTTTATTTTGTAGTTGTATTACTTCGTAGAGTAACTAGGTGCATTTTCCGTTGGAATTTTACCAAGCTGCAGACTTTGTCCTTTTACCTTTGTCTTCACTGCAGCATCCATGTGCTTGCAAATTGTAGAAGCCTTGGAGATGTCACCAGGAAAGTGTACCAATAAGTATTCAATTTAAAAATTTTTTAGTAATATTTTTAATATTTTGAATATTATTAATTTTGCTATTAGGATTGAAAACTACTTCATCTTTCATCTTTTAAAAAAATAAGCATTTAAATAATTAAATTGTTAATAGCACATTGCTGACCAAAAATTCGAATTATCATGTTGAATATTCCGATTCATTGTGTCAAAATACATAATAATCAGTTGCAAAATCTCATGGAACTCAATCGGCCATGAAACCCCCTTTGCCCCTGGACTATTTTGTGTAACGTCAATAAAAAACGGCGAGAAGGAAGCACTAACACAGAGATTCCACATTCGCAAATAAACATTTATTTTGATGGTACCCTCGCCAAACAAAACCATCACAAACCGTGACATGCGAACGCAATAAAACTGGCGATTCTTCTCTGGAAACTGGAACAGCATAATCCCCTCAATGAATATTTCATGCAAAGATTGATACAACTGCCGGCAGAGCCTCATCGGTAATCGATTATAGTTATCCAAGATTCCATAAGATGAGTCACGTTTTGCAAATAGAGGACTTTATCAATAGAACGAAGGTTGGCAAGTGCTTGTCCATCAGTGTGTAAATTCAAAATCAGACATTGCCGTCGAACATGACGAGGAAAATATTAATTTTCCATGCGGAAGGGGAAAGGAAGAGGAAGGGGATGGGGCGTCGAGTGTCGTACAAAGGAAGATGCTGTGTGGAATTTTGTAATAGCTGGTGGTGATGAGAAAAGCCGATAGGCGATTGGAAATCAGAGGTAATGGAAATATTTAAATTTCATATTTACAAGGAGGCACTTTCTTTACCGACTGATTATTGAATATTGGCAGGTAATATCTCTAGGCAACAAATTTAAATTTCGAAATATGTTTCTTTTTCTATTTGCATAAATAATATAGGGGAGTGCAATTAGAACAAAAAGATACAATGTTTCGGAAAAAATCAAACAAGGTTATATTTTTCTAAAACTTTTATTAGTTTTTTTATGTGAGCTTCTACTCACAAATTTTGCCGCTAATTGTTTATTAATTGTTTAAGCAATAGCAATTGTTTTGTATAAATAATGTTAAGAATATGGGTGAATTCAACATTTTATTTTGATAAAAAATGTTTTTATTTTAGTTTTGATTATGCTGAACCCGAATCTGACATTACAATTTGCAAATTTAAAATGGCGGATTCAAAATGGCGGATTTTTTTCCTAAAAATCCTTAAAAAGTAGTTGTAAAATCCGAATTTTTTTTATAAAACGTGTTTGTTGACATATACATATGTGGATAATTTTGAGAGGTTTCTGAACCTGAATCAAATTTTGATAATTTAAATTATAAAATGGCAGATCCAAAATGGCGAATAACTTAAAAAATAGTTGTAAATTCATAATTTCTTTACAAAATGTATTTATTTCTACATATATTTATTTTTGAGAGCTTTGATAAACCTAACTTAAATGTTAACATTATAAACTATAAAATGGCGGATCCAAAATGCGGATTTTCTAAAAAGAACATAAAAAAGAACATTTTTCTAAAACATTTATTGTCTTTATTTTTAACGGGTTGTTGAATCTGAATTAAAGATTAAAAATTTAAATTTCAAAATGGCGGATCCAAAATGGCGAATATTTAAATGAAAAACAAGTAGAATCCAATCAAACAAATATGGAATTTCATTCTTAAAAAAAAGATAAACAAATAATTTTCACAATAATATTAAAAATTAAAATGTATTAGAAAGAATATTAAAAAAAAAACAAATTTTCGATTAGAAGGATATAATTACATATCGGGACATAGTTTTTAATTCCAAACAACTTTCCTTTATAAAATTTTTCGATATTGTGAAATATAAAGGTACTTTACTCATGAATGAAATTCATATTTTTTGACATACCTCGTACAAAATTAACAAAATTTTGATATTTGATGGTTGTATCTTATGTTATATACGATGTAGAGTATTTTATAAAGAATAACTTTTTTTCGTAAAGCTGATATTAAAAAAGTTATCAATAGGTTCCAAGTTACGCAGACATACTGTATAAGAGCTAAAAAATTTTTTTTTTGTTGAACATTTATTATTGTTGAAGCTTATTATTAAATGTATTTTAGGTAAGTTTTACAGAAAAAAGTTTTATCACTCTGTATATACATTTTTTCAGCTGGTAATTTTCGGTTTTTGTATTACATTTTTGTTATCTTTCTTAGTTTTCTCAAAAAGAAATTATTTATTTCATTTTTAAACTAAAATGATTCAGTGTTTTTTTAAGATTACATCCCAGGCTTTAAAAAAATAGCAAAAAAATTGTATTAGATTTATTCAAATTTGAGCAATACCGTCTTAAAATGGTGGGAATTCTGTAAAACTATGAAGTTTTCAAAAATTAAATTTTTTGAGACATCCTATTATTTGAATTAAATTTTTGAGATTTTTTTTGAACAAAACATCTTTTAGTAAGATGATTGAGAGGTAAGTTTTGCGAATTTGAGAGTTTTATAAGTAAAATTGTATTAGTTACACATGTTTAAATAATTTTTAAACAAAATTCATGTAAGGCTCACTTTCCGCCCACACCGTACTTATGTCCATAAATTTTTTTTCTTTTTATTACAACCATAAGATAGCTTATATCATCTTATTTCATGTCCAATTTGTAAAATTTCTTTTGATCCATTAGTTAAAGAATTA
Organism: Diabrotica virgifera virgifera; assembly: GCF_917563875.1. Taxonomy (NCBI): domain Eukaryota; kingdom Metazoa; phylum Arthropoda; class Insecta; order Coleoptera; family Chrysomelidae; genus Diabrotica; species Diabrotica virgifera. The sequence continues at coordinate 20,138,818 of NC_065445.1, read as the reverse complement.
CATTAAAGAAACTCAACCGTGCACTTCTTACAACGCTAGTTTACAGTGCGCCAATGTGTGTGAGAAGGGTGACTTTAGCGTTATAAATAAAAAATTACAGAAGCTAGAGATTTCATTTTAGAAAAATCTTTATATAAGTTTTTTTTTGTAAAATTTTCTGAATTTTTCAATGGTAAAGTCCGTTTTTTTTTAAAAATTATATTTTCGGAGTTATTTAAAAAAACATCTAACTTCGCTGTTCATTTGTTTAATAAAAAATAAAGCACCCACTTCTCGAGTAGAACTTTTTGATATGTTGTTTATTAAACATTTCTTAATGAAATTACAAAAAGGTTTATCTTGTTTGATTTTTTACGAAGTGATAATCTAAATGCACTCCCCTAATATGGGAACTTATTTATATGCATTGTAGTAAACAAGAATAAAAAACCGCTAATCGCCGTAAAAATGAGTGGCGCATACAATATTCCAGCTACAAAAGAGCCAATATGAATATTACGTGGCGCGAAAATGTGTTCACATTTTGATGGAAAATAAAATTTTAGTTTTATTTTGAAAGATTTTTTCCATAATATTTGCTAAATTTGAAGTAAAACGCGCCGCGAAAGAGTAACTTTGATACAGTTTGCATTTTGAGGCTCTTTTGTAGCGCGTTTTACTTAAAATTTAGCAAATATGTATTATGGAAAAAATCTTTCAAAATAAAAATAGAATTTTATTTTCCATCAAAATTAAAAATACATTTTCGCATCACGTAATATTCATATCAGCTCTTTTGTAGCTGGAATATTGTATGCTCCACTCATTTTTACGGCGTTTAGCGGCTTTTTATTCTTGTATCAGGAGGTTTTTAAAGTTTTTTATACATTAAATGTATGAAGTTGAATGTAATTTTTCTCGATTACACGTTAAGCGTTATATATGGTCGCCTTTCCAGCATTCTCTCCCAAATGATCTAGTAGTTATGACACCAGACTTGTAATAAGGCAATCTGAGTTCATATCCCAACCATCCTAATAATTATGACCGGCAAATGAACTCGAATTGCCCGATCACACTTAGCGTCGTAACCACTATAACTAGGTACATAAACCATTTCGGCGATAATGGTTAAGTGAATTATACTTTTGGAGCTCGATATCTTCTGAACGGCTTAACCGATTTTGATCATTAAACATGAGTTTGAAACGTATTGATAAGTAGTATCTGATGCATCCAAGGTCAAGTATGATAACTGACCGTATTACAGGAATTATTGAGCTTGAAAAACCGTTGTTCCCATAAGAAATATATTTGATCATACTTATGAAGCCTATAACTTAAAAATTCGAATTTTTCCAGATATGAGGTATACACAGTTAGACGCGTCTAGAGTCCTCCTACAAACGTTCAGTTATTGGTGCAATTCGTAGGTGGAAATTTCCACAAAACGTTATTTTTGTGAAAACGTCCGGGTTGTACTTTAAGATGCCTGTGATTTACACACGTACACGATCTTGTGTTGTTCTTTAGAACTACTTTCTGAGTAGTTGTGAAGTTAGCCCACTTTATACAGAAGCAGGCTTGGCACATATACCACTTTTACGCACTAAAAATATATTTTCGATTTTTGGCACCTAGCTCGCTTTTTACTTATGTGATACAATTACCAATAAAGTTTTTCTGGACCTAAGATGTGATTCAGTTGAATCGTATAATATTTATTCAGCCTTGTCGATAATCTCTGATATCGGGACGAATTAAGCAAAAGAATTTTCCTAAAATAATATTAACAAAATATGAAATTACTGAAAGCTACAAATAACTACATTTCTCAGCAATCTTGATATACCATTTAGAAAAATGAACATCAGTGCGAAGGTAAAATCCCAGAGAAACTCACATATAAATCCACTTTAGAAATGAAACGGGTTTTTTGTCAACCTCAGAGTTCACAGTTGGACCCAGTTATGCAACAAGGAACCAACTGACATTAACATAGTTTTGAGAAAATCAAGAAAAACGTTTTATATGTTTGATGAAATTATTTGGATACAAAAATAATAAGAAACGACACAAAAGTAAACACGTTTATTAAAACTTATGGGTATTAATGCTATAATCAAATTAACAACTAAAAAATTAACTCCTAAAGTAGACAAAAATCACGTGGTTCTTTGTTGCTAAATATAACATTAACAGTCTGCATCTGGTTCGAAATCTGGATTTCCGCTAAATCCGTCTATATGTTGCTAAATATAACATTAACAGTCTGCATCTGGTTCGAAATCTGGATTTCCGCTAAATCCGTCTATATGTTGCTAAATATAACATTAGCAGTCTGCATCTGGTTCGAAATCTGGATTTCCGCTAAATCCGTCTATATGTTGCTAAATATAACATTAACAGTCTGCATCTGGTTCGAAATCTGGATTTCCGCCAAATCCGTCTATATCCTCGACTATAGTACTATCTGCTATAAGATTTTTATAAAAATGGTGGTAACTTAAGGGGATTAAATGCAGATAACTTTGATAATCTTTAAGTTTTGCGTCTGAAACTGGCTTTCCTTTAGGCCACAATGGTTCTAAATATATAGCAAACTGTGGCCCAGTTGAAGGTTCTCTTCCTGTTCCCTTTTTTATGCTTACTTCTGTATAATCGTCCTGGTCTTGATACGTCGTTTTAAAAATTATGCTATAAGGCTTTTCCTTACATAATTTAATTTATTTATTTTTTAACCAACTTATTGTTTGGTTGGTTTTACTTTTTTTCTGTTGGTGATTCTTTTTCCTAATTTTGCGTTTCTCAAAAAATCTTCCTGTATTTACATTAATCGGTCGTTTTTGCCTACAACTTTTCATTATCTTGCAATATTCGCCAGGTGAAAATATTATTATATTTTGTTGCTTTTTAAGAGCACATTCAACATCTCCAAAATCCCTATCATTTGGAAGAAACGTGTGACCTGAAACTAAAAATCTCAGCCTAATAGTCTTTAAATGCTGTGATTCCTCTAGAAGACATTTTAATAGAAGTACGATTTTAATATTCCTGTTTTGACCTCCGCAAAAGTCGCTCCACAGAATAATGTGCTCAACTTTATCGCTAACATTACTGATATAATAATATATTTTCTTAGACAAGACCCCACTTCTTGAGCTCCGCGGCCTGCCTCTCCTTCGGGCCATAAGTTAAAAGTAGATTTTTTTAAAGACTAAATTTTCACTCTAATGGCATATAGAATAACATAATGTTACTCTACATCTCACCAGACGGAAAACAATGAGAACCTTCTCTGGTTACACCTCAGAGGCTTCTACAATTTGCAAGCCATACGGATGCTGAGACTAAGGAAGATGAGGGAATTTTACAATTTATAATTCACGTCCCATCTGCTCAGCGCTGTAAAGTTCCAACGAGAATGGTTCCCTTCGTACTCCAATGAGAGTAAACATGTAAATCAAAAATGAATAACCATTTTCAATTTCGTTGAAAAACGAAAATACAACCGCACCATATTCTAGTTCAATCAGAGAGTTTTTGGTTTAACCTAACCAAATTTATTTTGGTTAGGTAACATTTTCACAAATTATTGATTCCCAATGATAATCTGGAACCTACTGAAATTTGACTGAAATAAATCTACAACATGGAACCAACTGTTGCATGTTACAGATTGATACCTGCAACAAGGAACCAAAGTTACTTGGTTCGAAATTGAAAACCTGTATAACCGAATTTATTAATCAGCAATATGGTTCTATCGTCCACTAGATGGTGCTGACGCGCCAGAACGTTTGGATCGTTATTGCAGAACTTGAATAATATTATTTACAGTCTATAGGAACCAATAACTCCATTTTCGAAAAAATGTTAGTTGGTTCCTTGTTGCATAACTGGGTCCAGTTGTCAAGCTGGGTAGGTTGCTTTTAGCTAGTTGTGGTTGGAGGTAAACACCCAAACATAGCTCCGGAAACAATAGATATCGGAATTATTATTATTAAAGTTAAATGGAAAATATTTTAACGTGCTACACAGAAGTCGCTTACCTTAAAATGGCGTTCTATAGGACTAGGTAATCGCGTAGACGAAAAGTGACTACTCAATTCATCACTGCACAACTTTCTCCTTAATTTATAGAACAAGTGCTGGATTCTTCTCTGAAATAAGCTACAGGCACTATCACAAAAGCGAAACCTAGAAATGTCTTCATAGAAGTAGTAGTACCTTTTCAGTCCTTTCAAAGGAACTTGTTGGCCAAGCCCTTGCACACAAGGTTATTTTGCGCCATTTCAAGAGTTGTACAGAAAAGTAAATAAATATTGTCCGATTTGTGACATGCAAGAATAATCTTATAGCTTTTATTACATTAGTCCCACAATAATAATCGTTAGTCTTAAACTATGTCTTCATCTAACCCTAAACCTAAAATGGCAAGAATTCTTCCCAACAGGGTCCAAAATTTTAAAAATTGTTGAAATATTAAAATATGTTAGCTGACATAAAACTTAATTATCAACAGACAAATTCAACCAATAAAACCAACCCGCTAGTTGAAGCGTTTTACATGTCTGCTCTATGGGGACAAGGAAAGACTATCTATAGAGATACTGGGGGGTCAGAATGGGGCTAGTAGAAGGAACAGACACGTAAAGCTTTATGCGAACGGCAGCTCATTTTTTGTGCGGTGGCAGGTCGTAGATTCGTTGGGAGGGGTAGGAGGGTTTAAAGAAGACTAACTACATAACCAAATAAGCAAAGGATACTTACACAGACTTGAGGACTTTCCTACTATTTAAAAAAATTGGGACGCCGTTTGAAAAATCCTCAAATTCTCATATCGAGTACTTACTGGAAACCAAATGGGAGACATTCATCGTAGATTCCTCGTTGGGGTTATAGTGGGCTACAAATTATCATCATTTGGCTTCTATGCCATTATATTTTCTTCTGTTCTAAAACTTATTCACTTGTATTAGATATCTGTTAATAATTTTCTTAAATAAAGAGGTTACAGAAATAAAGATGTGTACATTTTATAATGTTTATTTAAACCTTAATACCTTTTTATTTTTATTGAGAATAGACACATTCTCAAACCAGAAATGAATAATAATAACAAAATACATGATTTTACAATTTTTAACCTTATTTTTAGCAGTGTACCAAAACAAAAATTTGACATGGCTGTCAAATGTCACTGCCATCTAATATTAGGCCTGTTCCAATTCGACACAAAACCGTTCTTGAACCGCCACGCTCATGCCCAATAACGAACAATTATGCGCAGTAACACATTTTTCGTTACTGCGCGGTTCACGTACCGTTCAAGAACGGTTTTGTGTCGAGTTGGAACAAGCCTATTTACTTTACATAATATATTTTCCATGTTGAAAACAAACATTTTTAATTATGTAAAACCTTTACCAATAATATCCACTTGTGAATTATTTAAAATAAACATTATCATACCTTGTTAAAACAAAAATCCATGTCACAACACTTGGAACTTCAAAATTTTCCATTCAGACGGGGCTGGGAGGGGAAGATATTCAAATCATTACAAAACTGGATAAAATCGATACCAAATAATATCATCTGGGCATTTCTTACTGGAACATGAACAAATCCAAAACATCATAAAAATAGCAACAGCTACATAAAGGACAGGAACCAGGAACCACGCACTTCTTTTACCGGCAAATCAAACTGCATAACAATAGAACTGTTTCACAATAATATATCCATTAAAATGCCGTGAAACTATTGTCATTATATTCCTTGGCATGTTAGAAATCCATTAGTTCTTTTACTATAAGAAGAAAACCATTTTGCCGGCAAAGTGCGACTTTCTACGAGTCTGTTGGTTGAGTTCCAACAAAAAGATGTTTACTGAAGTGATGTACTTTTAGAACTGGACTTACATCGTCACGTCTCTTTCGCGTCAAACGAAGCATTTCTTCTCGATCTTTCGGCCAAAACTATTGACCAATCGTCAACTACAACTCGAGGATCTTTCAAAATTCTGACCAATAATATCATAGGGTTTTTAGCGCTCAAAACTTAAAGGAAAAACACCAAACCTTTTAGAGGATTTATTCTCGAATAATGAATGATTTCACAATAACTATCTACGTAGTTGGTAAATGCTACTCAAATAAATAGGAACTTTCCTATGATTTTACTTTGTTGCGAAAATATTCTGAAATATTTCGAACAGGAGCGGCTTAGGAAATTTTAAAGATATTTAAACTGACAAAATAAATTAGAAAAATTGATATTTTTCTTGGGATAGGATTAAAATTAATGGATATTTTTTATAAAATATTGTAGTAGAAATCCATCTGCTACAATAGCCTCCTCGGAAGAGAGGAAACTGGATTACCAATTCAGTTTTCGATAACTACAAAAATCCAACATTGACTTCTTGGGTGTGACAGGACAACAATACAAAAATATTTAAATAATGGCTAGTGGGGATTAAACAAAAACAAAACATCATTGTTAGGGAGTGGGCTAGCGTGCCATCAATCGCCAGACTCTTTAAAGTCGAGTAGACTTAAATGTTTCTTGACTCTACAAAGAACTGTATGTGACAAGAGTTTCTGTGTCTTGGGAAAGAAATAATCTTGTGCCCTGTGTGGACCTCGCTGACATCCACTGTAGTAACACAAGTGATATATATACTATATATACCATATAATATATACCATATAGCAGGGCAGACACAGCCTCATCACCTCGTTGCCTAACCAAGATTGGTTTTCAAAAACTAAAAAAATCTTTCTGAGCTCTTGGTTCAGCAGATAGGCATCTGCTTAAACTCTAAACACCTAGCGAGTTTCACGGGACTTTTATCGGCAACGGTTCTGCAAAAGGAGGATTTAGACAATCCAGTCTAAATACCTCGTCGAGATAAAATGTCACAAATAACTTATCTCAACAACTCATTCAAACAAAACCAACAAAGGGGGGGGGGGTGCGTGTGACAACATAAAAAGACCAAAAAAAAAACTAGTATACTGGTTTCAAACGGGATATCAAACCATTTAATCAAGACCAAAAAAAATGAACGTAACACATGACATAGGAAATACTACATCATTACGTTTTCAATCAACAGTCCTACCTAGGACATAAAAGCCTTTCATGAAAGTTCACAAGACAACTTTCTCATTTTCAAATCACTAGCTGGGATAAACTTGTACTTTTCAAAACCGGGGATTTGATCTTACTTTTCTAAAACATAAGTAGACCTTATTTTTCCAAAACAATGGGTAGACTTTATTTTTCCAAAACATGAGTAGACTTCACTCTTCCAAACTGGGGTTAGACTACTTTTTCAAAACAGGGATGAAAGCAAACACACAAGGGAAAGACCAAAGGGACATTGGAAAGAATGACAATTCCGACGAACGACCACTTCCATTTATCCACCGAAAGCAAGCTTCACCTGTACTCAACGCGGCCAGATCCTAAGCTCACCAGCCTTGTCACAGCTTCTGCTCTTGGCCTACTTTCAATGAACAAACACAAGAGAGGTCAACTAACTATTCGCCAAAAAAAATCAAACTCCATCAGGGACATGGGCTAACAGACATTACGGGATAACAGACTCTAGAATTTCCAGACAAAAAAGGGATAGACAAACAAACAGGGAACAAAAGACTCATAGGGCATTTATACATTCTCCATACTTCATATACATGGGCTTACAAACACAAATAATATCGAAACTTGGTTCTTAGTCATACTCCATATACATGGGCTTACAAACACAAACAAATATTGAAACTTGGTTCTTATATGAGCTTACACAAATAAAACCGTTCTTGCTCCGACTATTAATGGGAGTATTCCCAGACAACTGTAAAACACTTCCTCATCACGAGTATTACACTTGTGATATGCCAGATACAAGAAAACATACACATCATTTTATTAATAAGTGGAGGGGCCTCGCCACAGTTTCCCTCTTCACTTTTTCATGGGGTAACTTTTTTTTTCACTTCTAACATGAACAAATCCATATATCAAGGGTTATTTTCAAAACAGTGTCGACAGAGTACGCTATCTTCAAATCAAAAAGTGATAGCTTTTCTCCTGGCTGCTTGAAAAAACAAGGGGTCTACTTCTTCATTAATAAGTGGAGGGGCCTCGCCTCAGTTTCCCTCTTCACTTCTTCATGGGGTTACTTCATCTAAGGATGACTTCTCCAACTAACCTGTGGCAATAATATACCCAAATATAGATAGGCTTCGCTGGAAAATCACGGGACTTACACACACAGATCATACCGAATTAGCTCATACACGGACCATACCAACTATTATCACACATCTACTCAAACGACCAAATCAATAATCACAAAAAACGTTTATTCTGTAAAAAACTGATGATCTACAAGAATACATGCAAAAAAATATAACATATTGTTATACTCTATAAGTGGATTCAATATTCTAAACATTTTAATTGTAACTTTTAGCAAAATTTTAAAAAAAAATTTTAACGTTACTTTTTTTACCAAAATTTTCTAAAAAAAATTTTTTACTTTATTTTTACTCAACTGTTTGTCTATATATTTCATAAATATTTTCCAAAAAATTTAACCAATGCTTTCATCATGGGTACAATATCAATACAATATAGTAAGTACGTCACAATTTTTAACATACTATTCTGTTGTACGATACATAAAATACAATACCAGTATACTACGGTTTACATAATATGGGGTTACGAGTTAAATACACTATGATGTATGAAATGGTACATGCCTATACAATCAGCAGCACGACCAAATCAACACCACAACAAAATGTGTACTTACTTATACCTCTTCGGAAAAATTATTAACATGCGTAAACAAAAATTACAAAAATGGGCTCTTCCCACATAACAATGATGTTCGCATCATGTTCTAAGCATATCCTACCAACATTCGTCGAAGTATATCCTTTTTAGTATATGCGTAGTACAAGCATAGCATGTACCATAAAAAACATTCTAAATTTCATGTTCTTTGCATGTGCCTCAAAGAATATTCTTGCACCGAATATACTGAGCACATTCGAGTACGTAGCATCTCGGAATGTTCGTAAAAGTTTATTCTTAGAATATACCTTAATCGAATATTCTTAGTATATGCGTAACTATATGCAAAAGTATATACTTAACACATACCTACTTGTATATACTTTTAAAATATCTAAAAAATAATATACTGTATGTACGTACGTACCTATAGGAAGAAGAATAATGTGAGCCTATAGATTATCAACTTCGCGTTAAGAATAATTAATAAAATTTATGTATTTTAGTAGGTACTACTGAACTATCTAATTCATTTTTTTTAAACCGTTTTAATTGTATGGTAAAAAGTTTAAAACTTAATTCTATTGTGAAGAAAAATGAGAAATTCTCGTTTCGTTTTCAGTTGAAATGAATAATACCATTTTGATTTGAGTTTATACCATAAGTAAAATAATTTTCGGGAATCCGGAAACGGCCATTCATTGTCATTCTGACCCTTGCATTGCATTTTATACCTGCACAAGGGAAGGGGGTAGGTAACAAAAGAGCAAAATATGAAAATAGTTTCCAGTACAGTTATGCATTTATGTCTACGCTGTTAGGTAGGACCAAGTATTTCTAGCTACAAGGACTAAAACATTTTTAAGAACATAAAGCAGTTTGAAAATAATAAATTCATATTGGTACTTCAATATTTCCTAAATACCTAGTAAGTAAAAGTATGTATAATGTATATAGATACCTATAAATTTTAGTAATTTACATACATATTATAATATATTTGGCTATTATATAATTATATAAGCAGCATTTTTATTTTGATGTGCACATAATAACTAAATATATTACTTATATTTTATATATAGGCTACTTACCCATATAATATTTATTATACATAGGTACCTATATAACGAACTAAAGTTTATATATTTTATACTTACTTTTTACCTAATATTGTAGAATGTAATAACTACATTCTCATATGCAATTAGAATACCTATGTAAATATAATATATTAGTAGAACCAAAGAATACTAACACACCCTGTGGGTGTGTTAGTATTCTTTGGTAGAACCTATAGGATGAGATTGGGTGATGTTGAAAACATACTTCTGAGAAATACAGCACATCCTTGGAATATTCTTCCCATATACTAAAAATATGTGCGATAGTACATTCTAAGTATATACATAGAAGGTATATAGCACTTCCTTGGAATATTCTTCCCATATACTAAAAATATGTGCGATAGTACATTCTAAGTATATAACTAGAAGGTATATAGCACTTCCTTGGAATATTCTTCCCATATACTAAAATATGTGCGATAGTACATTCTAAGTATATAAATAGAAGGTTTATAGCACCTCCTTAGAATCTTCTAAAAAGTATGTTCTTGGTATATACTGAAAAGAAGTGCGGTAGTACATTCTAAGTATATACATAGAACGTTTAAGTACTGTAATGTAGTATATACTCAGTATATGCTCTGCACATTCGCAATGGTAATTACGCATATTCTAAGTATATACTTTTTCTGAAAAGTATGTTCTATGAATCTACTAAGAACATGAAATTGTTATGTGGGTTTTGTGGGAACTAAAAGACTGAAACAGTTTCAGGGGCACTAAAAGACTTGAAACAGTTTCTGGGGACAAGACAAGAGGAATCTGGGCTAAACTACTGGGGAAGACTAGTGTGATAGTTACTCGGGGGGTCAAACTTCAGGGTGAACGTTACAAGTATTATAAGTGTAACACCAAGTGGGGGTGGCTAAAGATATTGGGGGCTAGTAGATAAGCTAACTACTAGTGCAAATGGTATACAAGCTAGACTTGTAACAGTGGGTACATAAAATATGACAAAAGTCAAGCTTCCATGTTGTCGGAAACACCTGTACCACACACTGAGATCAGGCTGCCCAAGGGGACGGGCACTGCCTTAACAGTTGTAGTACAAATGGAACCAAAAGGAGGCTAAAAAGACATGGTAGTTGGAGCATATTTATGGGGTGAACGGGAGGCTAAAAAAAGATATGCCCCACGTTCTAGGGGGCCATTTGATGCGTTTTAAGCCTCACACGTTGGGCGCAAGTTGATGCGTTTTTCCAACAACTACCTGTATTTTTAATAGGGTTTAATGAAGTAATGACTACAAAATCTAATAAGCAAAGGATACTTACACAGACTTGAGGACTTTCCTACTATTTAAAAAAATTGGGACGCCGTTTGAAAAATCCTCAAATTCTCATATCGAGTACTTACTGGAAACCAAATGGGAGACATTCATCGTAGATTCCTCGTTGGGGTTATAGTGGGCTACAAATTATCATCATTTGGCTTCTATGCCATTATATTTTCTTCTGTTCTAAAACTTATTCACTTGTATTAGATATCTGTTAATAATTTTCTTAAATAAAGAGGTTACAGAAATAAAGATGTGTACATTTTATAATGTTTATTTAAACCTTAATACCTTTTTATTTTTATTGAGAATAGACACATTCTCAAACCAGAAATGAATAATAATAACAAAATACATGATTTTACAATTTTTAACCTTATTTTTAGCAGTGTACCAAAACAAAAATTTGACATGGCTGTCAAATGTCACTGCCATCTAATATTTACTTTACATAATATATTTTCCATGTTGAAAACAAACATTTTTAATTATGTAAAACCTTTACCAATAATATCCACTTGTGAATTATTTAAAATAAACATTATCATACCTTGTTAAAACAAAAATCCATGTCACAACACTTGGAACTTCAAAATTTTCCATTCAGACGGGGCTGGGAGGGGAAGATATTCAAATCATTACAAAACTGGATAAAATCGATACCAAATAATATCATCTGGGCATTTCTTACTGGAACATGAACAAATCCAAAACATCATAAAAATAGCAACAGCTACATAAAGGACAGGAACCAGGAACCACGCACTTCTTTTACCGGCAAATCAAACTGCATAACAATAGAACTGTTTCACAATAATATATCCATTAAAATGCCGTGAAACTATTGTCATTATATTCCTTGGCATGTTAGAAATCCATTAGTTCTTTTACTATAAGAAGAAAACCATTTTGCCGGCAAAGTGCGACTTTCTACGAGTCTGTTGGTTGAGTTCCAACAAAAAGATGTTTACTGAAGTGATGTACTTTTAGAACTGGACTTACATCGTCACGTCTCTTTCGCGTCAAACGAAGCATTTCTTCTCGATCTTTCGGCCAAAACTATTGACCAATCGTCAACTACAACTCGAGGATCTTTCAAAATTCTGACCAATAATATCATAGGGTTTTTAGCGCTCAAAACTTAAAGGAAAAACACCAAACCTTTTAGAGGATTTATTCTCGAATAATGAATGATTTCACAATAACTATCTACGTAGTTGGTAAATGCTACTCAAATAAATAGGAACTTTCCTATGATTTTACTTTGTTGCGAAAATATTCTGAAATATTTCGAACAGGAGCGGCTTAGGAAATTTTAAAGATATTTAAACTGACAAAATAAATTAGAAAAATTGATATTTTTCTTGGGATAGGATTAAAATTAATGGATATTTTTTATAAAATATTGTAGTAGAAATCCATCTGCTACATAGTTAATAAAATTAAGTGAACTTACTGCATATAAGTTATTATTAATATCTTTCATGTACTTAGTTTGGTTGGTGTTTCATTGTAAGTTTCAAAAATTGTATAAAATATAATTCTCTTATTTTTTTTTGTACAGTTATGTCGTAAAGTTAATAATAAATGAGACAATTCAATAATTATGCTTCCCCTCCGCTTCCACTATTTTCCCCCTTAACTCGGAGAATATTGATCGCATAAAAAAATTGTGAAAAGAAATTGTAGGGAATTGCGTCTCCAATAATTTTACTTCCTACCATTTTTGTCGAAAAGTTGAAAATGACGGAGATATTAAGCAACAACGGTTCTCCTTTAAAATCAATATGGCGGCTAATGCAACCGTGGAATTCAGTCGAGATTTTAAATTTGCACTACTATTGATCTCCCCTAAAGGATAGAATTATAAAATTTGTGGCAGCTCAGAAACAAGATTCACTTCAATAATTATGCTCCCCCCACCACATTTTACTATTTTCCCACTTAACTCGGAAATTATCAACCGCATGAAAAAAATTGTTAAAAGAAATTGTAGGAAATCATATTTCGAACAATTTTAGTTCAAAATGGCGTAAATATTGAACCAAAACAATTGCTACAAAATCAATCTGGTCTTACGCTCGCGTCATTATCGCATACGTACTACCTTAAATATAAACTTTAGTAAAAAAATGAAAGAAAGTAAAATTGTGTAGAATTTAATTCTCTTTATTTTTGTATAGGAACATTTTTGTTGCAAAACTAATAATAAACGAGATAATTCAATAATTATGCTCTAACTGTCAGTATTTTCTACCATAACTCAGAAAATATCGACGGTACCAAAAAATTGTAACAATAGAAATGATTGGAAATCACATTCTCAACAATTTTGGTTGTTATACTTTTTGTCAAAAAGTTGAAAATGGCGGAGATTTTGAGCAAAAACGGTTCTCGTTTAAAATCAAGATGGCGGCTAACGCAACGGCGGAATTCAGTCGAGATTTTAAATTTTAACTACTATTGACCCCCCTAAATATTACAAAAATTAAATTTGGGGCAGCTCCTAATTCAAGGTTAGGCCTGTTATTCGTCTAACCCGACTGGACTATTAGACCAGTAAGGATCTGTTTTTAGGTGGATGTGAGAGGTGGCATTCAGATTTTTGCAGATAAAGTTAGGTGATAACTTAGTTAATAATAACTGATTTATGCTCCTTCTCAAATATGCCCGGAACATTAATAAAAAAAATAAAATATTTAAAAATTTCAAAAAATTTCGTTTTTTTTTTCTAATTTTTTTGCTTATAACTTTAAAACAATTCATTTTGGAACAAAGTCGTGTAGGACTAAAACAAAGATAATTAAATTTTCTATCAGATGCGATTGGTTAAAAATGTTTTAATTTATCACCCTTGCTGCAAAATAGCAATAAATATAAAATAAGGGGGCAAAACAAGCCTGTCCTTATTGAATGATTTTCCATCACTTAGGTTACACTTGGAACCTTCCTAATTTGCTTAGAAAATTTTTGTAATGTGCTAAAACCGTACACCAAATTTCAATAAAATTGACTTACTATATTTTGAATAATAATTTTGTAATCTAAACTTTTTTTAAAAAATTAAAAATTTTTAAAATCTTGCACAACAAAGACTAGAACATACAAAAATTTGTCAATTTTTTTACATATAAAGAAGCACTCCACCTATGTAACGCACTTTACAGAATTGAAATCGGATTATTTAAGCAGCCTCAGCAATGTTTTAAAATTATAAACAATTTTTTGGCTTATAAACAACTTTGTCCTGTGGCTAGGAGGGGGTGTTACGGGCTCCTTTATTTAGATGGACTTACCCAAGATTTTTATGTATTTTTTGACACGTAGAACACGATTTTTTTGGGTAACAGTTATATTTCTTGGGTAATTCTAAGCAAAAAATGTTCCTACAAGTTTTTTCGTACGATGCATAGTTTTCGAGGTAAACGCAGTGGAACTTTCAAAAATTCAAAAAATTGCAATTTTTGAACGCGAATAACTTTTGATTAAAAAATAGCAATTCTGCTGACAGCATTTGAAAGTTTAAGTCAAATTATACCGGTTTTAATTATTTGCATTGCTAAAAATTAATTTTTTTATTATTAAACAAAGCTATTTGTTTATAAGCCAAAAAATTGTTTATAAGTTTAAAACATTGCTGAGGCCCCTTAAATAATCCGATTTTAATTCTGTAAAGTGTATTGGATAGGTAAAGCGTCTCTTTATATGTAAAAAAATTAGACAACTTCCTATTGGTCTACTTCTTGTTCAGAAAGATTTTAAAAAATTTGAACTTTTTTAAAAACATTTAGATTGCAAATTTAGTACCTATGCAAAATCTATTAGGTCGATTTTAATGATATTTGGTACACGGTTTAAGTATGTTACAAAGAATTTCCTAAGTGAATTACTAAGGTTTTAAGTGTCACCAAAGTGGTTAAAAACATTGAATAACAACAGGCGTATTTTGCCCCCTTATTTTGTATTTATTGCTATATTGCAGAAAAGGTAATACGTTGAGACATTTTTGACCAGTCGTATATCATACAATATCGTTTTAAAGTTATAAGCAAATAAAGCAGAAAAAAAATCGACGTTTTTCGAAATTTTTAAATATTTTAATTTTTTTATTAATGTTCCGGGCATATTTGAGAAGGAGCATAAGTCAATTATTATTACTGAAGGTGTCACCGAACTTTATCTGCAAAAATCCGTATGCCACCTTTCACATCCAAAAATAGACGGTTTTTCACAGATCCTTACTCTGGTCTATATATACTGGTTATTTTGTAAGCTCTAACAAACTTATTCTACCCCAAATAAATATATTATTATATTGCTGCGATACCTACGATAATAGAAAACATTTAAAAACTGATGGCTACAAATAAGTACATTTCCAACAATCTTGACATACCATTTAGAAAAATGAACATCAGTGCGAAGGCAAAATCCCGGAGAAATTCACATATAAATCCACTTTAGAAATGAAGCGGGTTTGTTGTCAACCCCAGAGTTCACAGTTGTCAAGCGGGGTAGGTTGCTTTTAGCTAGTTGTGGTTGGAGGTAAACACCTAAACACAGCTCCGTCTAGTTATGGAATTAATTTTGTCGTGCGTTGGAATGATAAGAAAAGTTTCGCAACTACAACAACAGTTACAAAAGTCATAATAAAAGATAGACGCGTAAACTGGATGATGTTTCGTGTTTTAATAAGGGTAAATATCTCGGGAAATGACAAACCCTGCGAAGGGATCAGATTAAACCGGATGGAAGAAAAATAATGCTATTAAAAGTATTTCGAAAGTACGGTTAGTATATTATTAATACAGTGGAACCCCGATAAGTCGGCCCCTGATAACCCGAAAGTCCGGCTAACCCGTACCGATTTTCATCAGACAAACATTTCAACAATAAAAATGTATGTAATATAATATTTGAGAGATAATTAGTATTCGTGTAATTTTAACCCATTAACGCCCAAGTTTTTTTTATTTAAAGATTTTTACTTTTAGGGTTAATTCGATGAAAATGTTAATAATTTAATCCAAAAAAATAAGTTTTTCGGTTTCTTGTCTTTTTTTTTAATTATATGGTGTTACCATATGGTAACGCTGGGCGCTTAAGGAATTTTGAGGATCGTTGAAACCAAAATTTTTAATTTTTTTAAATATTTATTTGAGAATATATTCATTGTCTGGTGTGGTATCCTATAAAACAATTAACACACAAACCAACGTTGCATATTTTACACATTGTTCGTCCAGATGTTGTACATCTGTCTCCAGCACATCGCCTTCTACTGCTTGATGTAACAAATGGTCGAAGCGATCAAAACGAAGATCTGGCAAGTTCTGTCTATGTAGACTAGGTCTTCCTGTATATGAGGGACGACTTAAATATCTTGCGAGAAGAACTTGGGCCAATTCTCTCCTAAACGATAGCAAGGATATATTTTTTTTATTTTTTTTTATACAAATGCCATGAATTATGGACTGCAACATCCAACAACCATGTTACAATATGCCAGTACCATTTTTTACTGCAAATTACTACTCGGCATGTTGAAACACCTTGATCCATCCAGTCGGTACACACCATATTTTGTTGTATTCAGCAATATAGTGAGGTCGACTTACTTGAATGTGGCCTTTTTCTTTATGAGAAAATCTTTTTACCGTGCCCAATGCTGAACCACCACAACTCGTAGATGCTATTGTAACAACAGAGTTATCTTTCCATCGCACCAGTAACACTATCGCTTCTGCTAACAAAAATCCACGACTAAAAAAAATAAGATTATGACTCCGTAAGCGCCCACCGCAACCATATGGTAACGGCGTATTTTGACTATCCCTACCGAATTCGCTACATTTAATTGTTGATAAAATACAACAATTTATAATAAGTTGGGGTATAATAAACTTAGTTTTTTTTTAATGCAAATATAGTTACTAGAAGACTATCAAAAATTGCTTACACAAAACGGACGTCCATCTTTTTCTATAAATTTAAACCACACTGTCATATGATTATCTCTCAACGGTTGAGAAAAGGCTAAAATACGAATCCGTTACGTTTTATGGGTGCCTGAAGTATTCCTAGAAACGATAGTTCTCAAAATATGTGACTGACTATATCCATGGGCATACCGCAGAATTTTTAAAAATCATGTGTTTTACGTTACCATATGGTAACGCTGGGCGCTAATGGGTTAACTATACGATAGTAAAAATGACTCATGGCACACGGCGGCAGAGCGACGTTCATTGCTCGAATTATCAGAAACAACAGCCACCTGTTATTCCTTTATTTATTGAAGTTATACTTCTTTAGGCGCGATTGAGAGTAAAATTTCATAATACTTCGCGCATGCGCACACATACAGTATGGCGTTTAGTTGCTATCTTTCAAGTTATGTATAAATATATCAGTGCAAGAAAATGTGTGAAAAGAATATGTTAGTGTTTTTAGTAAATATATTTATTACCTATAATTTTTGTGTCTTTGGATTTGTCCTCCTCAGGAGTAAGATGAGTATTATTAAAACATTTTATTGTATATTTATTATACTTCACCTTGCCTGTTTGTTACCGTGAATTGTCATTAGGTACGTCCGAACCGATACAGACACAGTCATCGTAGCGTATTTCGTATAGCATTCGGCCAGAGATCGAGAGGTCTTGAGTTCGAATCCGGAGCAATCCTCTACTTTTTTTATTTTTTTGAAAGCGGTAAGGACAAAATTAGTTTGGTGTTTAAAAAAATTAAAACAAACTGTTTAAAGTATATTTATTTTTAAGAAATCATATAATAGAAGTATAATTTGTTACGTGCGTACAAAGTACACATACATTCTTTTTTTTCAAACTGTCTTAGTATTGTTTAAAAAAGACTAAAAGACTATTTAAAAAATTATTTTTTAAACAATGGTGTTAGTCTCCACTGTTCTTAAAATTTAAGATGTTAAATTTAATTATGTTATTTAAGAATTAAGAATTTAATTATGTTATTTAATAACATAACATCATTCCGATTGTTACTGTATTGTGTGTAGTACAGTCGTATTTCAATTATCACGGAGTTTACCTGTAAGTATGCCGTATTTTATTAATTTTTACCATATTCTCCGGCTAACCTGGATTTTCGATAGCCAGAATCGGCCGTGGTCCCAACTAATCCGAGTTATCGAGGTTCCACTGTACTTTAAAATTTTATGTGCCACCGAAAAATAAAAACAGGGTGTACATTTCCTATTCTAAAGAAAGGTGACACTACACAATGCAACAACTATTAAAATTAACTACACTGTTAATATCATTAATCAGACAAAGGCTCTAAAAATACATTGAAACTAAAAGAGGAGACTATCACCATGGATTTAGAAAAGGAAGATCAACAATGAATCGAAAGAACTAAAGAGGGCGGTAATCCCTCTGCCAGGAGTCTAGATGCCATGATTATTATAACACATTGCATAGGTGTTTCGTTTAGCGCTATTGATATTTCGTCGTAAAAAACCTTAACTTCCTCGTCTGGACGAGATGAGGTTAAGGCGTAAAGCTGAATAATCTTTATACTGTACCTTTTGTTGAGTTTTAAAATTAAATATAAAACTCTACTTGAAGTTCCTTTGACGGATGTGAAGAGCCTCTGAAGTGCCTTCATTTCCAATACGGTAAAAAAAGTGACTTAACCCTTTCGCTCATGGTGTACAGTATATTGTACCTCACTTTACTGGTATCAAAATAACGTGACCAGATGTTTCTATCCGCTTTATTCACAATGTAAATGATAGTATACATATTAATTTTAATTTTAAATGGTTGCTTCCATCTAGCGTTGATTTAGTTGTAAGTAAAAAGAAATGAAATTCAAAGAAGTATGTTGTTGTGTTGGTTATTTCAGTGTCTTGATGTAAGGTGGCGTTTAATAATTGACAGATTGGTTTTAAATATCAGATTTATTTTTGCTGGTGTTAAGAAAAACTTGTATTTGCTACATGTACCGTCCAATTTCCGTTAAGTTTGTTTGTTTTTCTATATTTGAGTAAACATTAGTGTACAGTATACTGTACACTGTGAATAAACGGAGGTCAACAGGTATGGTACAAAACCACATGTTATTTACAATTCTTTATACTTCTTTTATTTTGCAGTATTAAAATACATATAAAAATGAGGAAAAGAAACCCACTAAATGAAAAACAACTAATAGAGCTAATTGAGGCAGTCTTATCAGATATTGACGGGCTTAGTGATGACGACAATGACGATTGTGGTTGGGGAGATGGGGAGGAAGAAGATAGCAGTGATGATGATAATGAGTTGAAGGAAAGCAGTACTGACAACGGCGAAGTTATTCGTTCTGCTGTTGATAGCAAGGGAGAGGGAAGAAGTTTATTCGTCGTCATAGGTCGCTGAAGTTTTCATAAAATTAGACAAAGTGTACTCCAAAAAACGGGGAGGTCCTATTGTTTAAAACAAAAGTGTTTTATGTTATATCATACAAATAAATAATTAGTTGCAGATATATGACTTTTAATTGTATTCTATTTTTTGTAAGTTGCAAGAGCCACTACAATTTACTCACAATGTGCAATATATTATATAGGTCGTATATACCGTTTGTTCATAATGTACAATACACTGTACAACTCACATCCCTTAAAAGGAATAACAGGGAATTGTATTAAATACGCCAAAAAGTAAAAAAAAAATAAAGCAATATGTCTACCTAATTTCAAATTTTTATCTTAAAAAACAAAAATGCATGAGAGAAAGGGCTAATGAGGATCTTCAAACTTTCTCCTTTTCTTCTGACTTCACTTATTCCTATTATATCACCATTAATGATAGGCTTTATGTTTTGCTACTTGCAAAGAGGCGTTATATTTTGCTACTTGCAAAGAGATGGGCTCTTTGATCATTCTGATGTTTATTCTTCTTTAATTTAGGGAATTTTTACGTCCCCCAGAATCCTTGACGTTGATCTGTTTCGAGGCGTGCGATTTGTCAAATACTAATATATCCACATGAGGTACACTATTTGTTTTAGACTTCATAATTATACATATACATTACCGCGCTTGCTTTTTTTGTTGGTGAAATTGTTTTCAGTTACCTAGTCTGGGTCAGAAGTTGTTTAGAGTCATCCACTATAGATTAGTTTTGGTGCGTCCCTGGTATTTTATTTCCCCGATATCACCCATTACCGGGAGATGTTTCCTTACCCGCCATATGGGGAGGCTCACGATGAGGGACTACACCCCATACGGGCTATTTTTCCTATCATACCGTCTTATACATCCATATGGGGCGTTCATTTTTATTTTGGTGACGGGCCTTGTGGGAGATAAGAACTTTGATATTATTTACCTTTGAGCTACCCCTGGGACAGTCTCATACATCTGGGATTTTTTATATATCCCTATACAATAGCTATTTGTATTACAAGGAAACAAAGTGCTACTTTTCCTCCCGAGAATGAAGTGTACTGCCCGACGCGTAGCGGAGAGCAAGTAATCATTCGGGAAAGGAAAAGGCAATTTACTTCCAAGTTATAATATGATTTTTCCACCTTCTTCAAATAACAAGTCATTTTTACATTTTTAAATAATTTATTTATGTAACTAACTCAATGTATTAGAGAACTTAAACTAACAAGTAGGTACAGTATAACTCTCAACTGTCAAATATAAGTCAAATTATGAATGTAAACATTGTTATATCAAAATAACAATAATTTACTGCATTAAGAGGCTACAGTAGCGATCAACAGGTAGCAACGGGTAGATCAACAAACGCGTTCCAAGATTGCGGCTCTAATTTTGAATATTTTGTCGAGATATTTGGAACACATATTCGTAATATAATAAAGAATGGCGGTACAGAGCCCAATTTCAGAAATATGTTAGTACGTGAAAATTACTCTATAACTAAATAAAATATTGAAAAAAGGAGCATGTACCGCCATTAAGAAGAAAAAAAAATTTTCTTCAAATAAACTTTTTTATCCCATGCCTAGATTTTGTGTAATCTTGGAACTACTAAAATTGTTTATTTCTAACAAGAAATCGAACATATTATAACTAAATAACTAATTGGGCCACATAGAGAAATTATCACTGTCATTTTGACAAACCTGCGTCAGATTTTCTCTAATCTGTTCTGTCATCTTTATCGATATCTGTTCAGTGCAGTAGTGTGTTAATTTAAGAATTCGTTTTTGTTGTTTCATAGGAAAGTAGTGTTTATTGATAGTAATTTATTATATATTTGTTGTTGTTGTATAAGTTGTTGGCCTCTTTGAAATAATAGATTGTTGTTAATTGTGAGTTTTAGTTATATGTAGGTAGGTAAGTATATTTTACGTAAAAATATTTCGAATTCTAATGATAGTATATAAAGTTTTAGGAGGATTTTTTATTCTAAAAATATTATCAATAGTTTAACAAAATGGAAAATATAAATCAAACGAGAAATAATGTGAAACCTTCCAAGAAAAAGTCCATTAAAAACCGTGCCAAAATTATGCGAAAATCCAAATTTGTTTCGCTTCACAACAAAAAATGATTATTTATTATCGTTTTATTATTAGATATTTCATGCAAATACCTTTCTAAATACCTATCTTAACATAAAATTTTCACCCATTTTGGTTTATTTTTATAAATATCTATTTATTAATTATAAAATCGTTTTCTATTACTTCCATTTAGCGCAACTATGATATTGTCAAAATATTAATTTTAGATAATGTCAAAGATTACCACTGTTGCCAAAGTTTATGATACTATCTCCCGAAGTTATATTTTGTTGCTACCTGTTGATCGCTACTGTTTACTCTTAATGTTTTTTATCATTTTGCAAAATACAGTGTATTCTATAAATAAACGTTAAAATGTATAGATACTTACGTAATAGAAAATAGAATATTGTATTCGACGTTAATAAGATATTTCATCAAGGACATACCATGACGTCACTTTTACTTTTACTTCCTAGGGAGCAAAAGTACTTTGTCTCCCTAGGAAGGAAAAGTACGACATTGCTCCCTACAAACAATTCATGAAATGTATACTTATGGTAGAGGTAGGTGGAAATTGTATATTGTACAACAAGTGAGAAAAAAGGCATATTTCTCACGAGCGCAGAAGTTTGTTGTGCCGCAAATCAAGCGAGGGAGAAATATGTAATTTTTTCATGTGTTGTACACTGTACTTTTTCTATGGATGCGGTTTTGTCAAGAGTTCAAATTTTAAAATTAAATAATTCAGGTTCTTTTAGGTATATTATTTTATGCATACATTGAAATAAAATAAATATATCTGTAGGCATTTAATATTCTTAAAATTTGTATAGATACGTTATTTATTAGACCGGGCAGTATCGTCGCCCCCGCTAGCGCAATTATTCCGATTCGATTTTTTTTCACAAACTTACTCAAAAAGAGGTCCTTATAACATATCCACAGGGTGCCGGGCGGTACCGTGGTCGAAACATTTTTTAAACAATTTTTTTTAAACAAATTCACAAAAATAGTTTTCTATTTCCACCAATTTTTTTTTAGATAATTTGGGTTATTCTGAGCAAAAAAGGTCTCCTGTCATTTTTCTCTAAAATTGACTGTTGTCGAGTTATACGCGATTAAAAATTTGAAAAATGCGAAAATGGCCATTTTCAAGGCTTCATAACTCGATTAAAAATGATTATTATGAAACTCAAAAAGTGACAAAATCAAGATTCAAATACCTTCTTCAACGTCCTGAAGAGATTTTTGTCACTATTTTATTACAAAGCTGTTATTTTTAGTTATTAACAATTAGCGGTATAGTCCAACTGTATCGTCGCCCCCGTTAGCGGAACTATTTCGATTCGATTTTTTTGCACAAATTTACTCAAAAAGAGGTCCTTATAACATATCCACAGGGTGCCGGGCGGTGCCGTGGTCAAAAAATGTTTTAAACAATTTTTTTAAAACAAATTCACAAAAATATTTTTTTCATTTCCGACCATTTTTTTTTAGATAATTTGGGTCATTGTAAGTAAAAAAGCTCTCTGGTCATTTTTCTCTAAACTTGATGTTGTCGAGTTATACGCGATTAAAAATTTGAAAAATGCGAAAATGGCAATTTTCAAGGCTTCATAACTCGATTAAAAATTATTTTTATGAAATTCAAAAAGTGACAAAATCAAGATTCAAATATCTTCTTCAAAGTCTTGAAGAGATTTTTGGCATCATTTTATTACAAAGCTGTTACTTTTAGTTATTAACAATTAGCGCTATAGTCCAACTGTATCGTCACCCCCGTTAGCGGAACTATTTCGATTAGATTTTTTTTTGCACAAACTTACTCAAAAAGAGGTCCTTATAACATATCCACAGGGTGCCGGCCGGTGCCGTGGTCTAAAAATTGTTTAAACAATTTTTCGACCACCGGCCGGCACTCTGTGGATATGTTATAAGGACCTATTTTTGAGTAAGTTTGTGCAAAAAAATCTAATCGAAATAGTTCCGCTAACGGGGGCGACGATACAGTTGGACTATACCGCTAATTGTTAATAACTAAAAATAACAGCTTTGTAATAAAATAATGACAAAAATCTCTTCAGGACGCTGAAGAAGGTATTTCAATCTTGATTTTGTCACTTTTTGAATTTCATAATAATCATTTTTAATCGAGTTATGTAGCCTTGAAATGGCCATTTTCGCATTTTTCAAATTTTTAGTCACATATAACTCGACAACAATCAATTTTAGAGAAAAATTACAAGAGACCTTTTTTGCTCAGAATGACCCAAGTTATCAAAAAAAATTGTTGGAAATGAAAAAATTATTAAAAAAAATGTTTAAGAAATTTTTCGACCACGGCACCCGCAAGGCACCCTGTGGATATGTTATGAAGACCCCTTTTTGAGTTTGTGCAAAAAAATCTGATCTAAATTGTTCCGCTAACGGGGGCGACGATACAGTTAGATTATAGCGCTAATTGTTAATAACTAAAAATAACAGCTTTGTAATAAATTAATGACAAAAGTCTCTTCAGAACGCTGAAGAAGATATTTGAATCTTGATTTTGTCACTTTTTGAATTTCATAATAATCATTTTTGATCGAGTTATGAAGCCTTGAAAATGGCCATTTTCGCATTTTTCAAATTTTTAATCGCGTATAACTCGACAACAGTCAATTTTAGAGAAAAATGACAGACCTTTTTTGCTCAAAATAATCCAAATTATCTAAAAAAAAAAATTTTGGAAATAAAAAATTATTTTTGTTAATTTGTTTAAAAAAAATTGTTTAAAAAATGTTTCGACCACGGCACCGCCCGGCACCCTGTGGATATGTTATAAGGACCTCTTTTTGAGTAAGTTTGTGCAAAAAAATCGAATCGGAATAATTGCGCTAGCGGGGGCGACGAAACTGCCCGGTCTATATTTAAAATTCTAATTAACAGTTATTTTTTAACAGTTTTAAAGTTTATTCCTGTTGTGTTAATTGTGTTTTTATTGCGCATATTACCATGGAAACGACGATCATGTGTATTGAAACCGGCGGAGAACCCGTGAGAAAAAATATTTCTTACTGCAATGGCCGACTTTGCTCACTGCCTGAAAAATTGTTAGTTTTGAACGTATTGTAAGTAGTAAGAGAAGTTGCACGTTTTATAGCATCCATAGAAAAACGTCTTCGTACGTCCAATCTGCAAAAAAACTTAATATCATTATTTATTTTATATGTTCTAGAAAGTTACGCATAGCAAAGATATTTATTGTTTGCGACATGTCTCGGGCACTATTTACTATACAGAATCTACAGTATTTCTCTTTTTATCTAAAAGTTATCGTACAGACACCGGTAGAAGAAAAATGTCCACTTTTATTTACTAACATCGTTATAACACACATCAAAGCAATAAAACCTTGATAAGGTTTATAACCGGCAACTCCTTCGAACAGCTCTACTCTCTTTTTAGGCCAGTATGAACGTGAAATAAGGCGATACCGTGTAATTTTTCGTATCACCACCGAACTGCATGAAAATTTGGATTTAGATTCTTCTTACTGTCTATCCGAAGTCAAATGAAAATTGAAATTTTACGAGGAGGTTCAAATTATACAGGGTGTCCCGAAAAGATTGGTCAGTAGGTGCAAACCGTGTTTCAATTTGCGGTAATCCATTCTTCTTCTTCTTTATGCGTTATCTTCTCTAAAAAGGTCGGTAACCATCATAGTACCTCGCATTTTCGATACCGCTGTTCTAAAGAGATCAGTAGAAATGCAGTTAAACTAAGCTCTCAGATTGTTTAACCTTCCGATGACCAACCTTTTTTGTTACAGGGATGACCAACGGGGGTAAAAAATAACCCCAGGTCAAAAATGACCTGGAATGAATGTTTTCCGCATTTAAATCTTCATCTAACAATACATCCTCATTTTCTGATACTATTTCATCTTCTATATCATCATAAAAATCGCTAGCAGTAACAATTTCCTGTAACTCAGCCTCAGTAAGATATTTGCGGGCCATATCTTATATGTACACAAAATACTAAGAAACTATATACGCCAGGAAATAATAATAATGACTAACTGTAGCAGACAGGAATGTTATGATTCGTACATAACAGGCACCACAGTCTAAAAATAGATTTTGATAACGCGCAGTGTAAAACTACTTGGAATTCTACATAATAGACGGTATTTTACTAAACATCAACTTCAGAATATATTTTTTATTCGTAAAATATAGGGAATTTTTTTTATTTCAAAATATGAGGATATCTAGAATGATATTAAAGTCAAATAAAAAAATAATGAGTTAAAAATTGAAAATACTTTTGAATTTATTAAAGAAAAACATACGCTGGGGTCCAAATTTACCCCACTTGGTCATCCGAAGGTTAACCAGGAGATGCGCCTTCTACCCTGTATTTTTTCTTATATTATTAACCCTCTAGTGCCCAAATTTTTTTAGTACCTCTACCAAATATCACACTAAACTGAAAATTATAGGGTAAAAATCTGTCTGATCATTCAAATTTTTAAAAGCTGGGTGCTTCTCTGATGTTTTCCAGAGACTGGTTTGGGTACTGCAGCTATAAAATACTTAAAAAGTAAGTCTGGAAACTTTTTTAACGGTCCGCCGTAAGGCGTAGTAGGGCACTAGAAAGTTAATTCAAACAAGTTATAGTGCTCGCCTCTATGACATGTCCCAGATATTGCAATTTTCTAACTACTTTAATTGTTATAGTGCGGCAGATTCGTGCAAATATTTATAAGAATTGCACATTTAATGATACAAGCATATAAATTGGGCCACATATACTGCACATATATAAAGGTTCAAATTTAGATATGAGGCCATCTCAGATTTTGCCTTTTACAAAAATGGCGGACATTCAAAATGGGCGACTATACATATGTGACTAATAGCACGATATCTTTTGAATGAAAAGTTTGATTTCAACCAAATTTGGTACATAGGTTCTTTTTGTGATTTACAAGGTCTATGTCGTGAACTGGAAGAATCGGTTTACCAGATCGGTTTACCCAATCGGTGTTTTTCCTGGTTTTTCATGTAAAACTATTTTATATTATGTAAATAATTTATTTTCAATTTTTTTACCCTGTATATATTAATTTTTCATAATGGTAATACCACCATTGGAAAGAGCGTAAGAATATGTTTTAGAAAATATTTTGAACTTTTTAGTTATGTTAATTACCATTTAATAAATGCATAACGTATCTTCACATGTACCTTTGTGTGGCAGATTCGTGCAAATATTATAAGAATTATTGTGAATTTAACGGTAGAAGCATATAATTTGGACCCCATATACTACACATACAAAAGTTCAAATTCAGATATGAGGCCATCTCAGATTTTGCCTATTACAAAAATGGCGAGTATTCAAAATGGCGGCTATACATATGTGAGTAATAGCACGATAGCTTTTGAACGAAAAGTCCGATTTCAGCCCAATTTGTCATCAAGGTTGTTTTTTGGATGAATAAGATCGAGGTTTTGAACCGGAAGAATCGGTTCACCAGAAGTTGTGTTTTTACTGTTTTTTTATGTAAAAATCTGTTGTTTTTTTCAATTCTTTCACCCTGTATATATTAATTTTTCAAAAAGTTAATACCGCCATTGAAAAGAGTGTAAACATAATTTTTACGAGATATTTTGAACTTTTTAGTTATGTTAATTACAATTTAATAAATGCATAACGTATCTTCAGATGTACCTGTATGCGTCAGATTCATTTTGAATGCCCGCCATTTTTGTAAAAGATAAAATCTGAGATGGCCTCATATCTAAATTTGAATCTTTGTATGTGTAGTGTGTGTGGTTCAAATTATATGATATAACCATTAAATGCACAATAATTCTTATATTATTTGCACGAATCTGCCGCACATAGGTTTATAGGTACGTGTGAAGATACATTATGCATTTATTAATTGGTAATTAACGTAACTAAAGAGTTCAAAATATTGCCTAAAAATATTTTTACGCTCTTTTCAACGCCGGTATTAACTTTTTGAAAAATTAATATATACAGGGTGAAAGAATTATTAGAAAAACAACATGTTTTCACATAAAAATCAGGAAAAACACAACTTCTGGTAAATCGATTCTTCCCGTTCAAGACTTTGATCTTGCACATCAAAAGAAGAACCTATATACCAAATTTGGTTGAAATCGGACTTTTCGTTCAAAAGTTATCATGCTAGTAGTCACATATGTATAGTCGCCATTTTGGATGCCCGCCATTTTTGTAAAAAGTAAAATCTGAGATGGCCTTTTATCTAAATTTGAACCTTGATGTGTGTAGTATATATGGTCCAAATTATATGCTTCTACGATTAAATTCACAATATTTCTTATAATATTTGTACGAATCTATCACACATAGGTACATGTGAAGATACATTATGCATTTCTTAAATGGTAATTAACATAACTAAAATTTTCAAAATATTTTCTACAAAATAATTTTATGCTCTATTCAATTGCGGTATTACCTTTTTGAAAAATTAATATATACAGAGGGAAAAAATTGAAAAAAAAACGTATTTTTTACATAAACAACCAGTAAAAACACAACTTCTGGTAAACCGATTCTTCTGGTTCACCACATCCGTCTTGTAAATCAAAAAAAGAACCTATATACCAAATTTGGTTGAAATCTGAATTCTCGTTCAAAAGTGATCGTGCTATTAGTCACATATGTATAGTCGCCATTTTGAATCCCCGAAATTTGTGTAAAAGGTAAAATCTGAGATGGCCTCATATCTAAATTTGAACCTTTACATGTGTAGTATATGTGGTTCAAATTATATGCTTGTATCATGAAATGTGCAATTGTATCACATATCGGCCACACTATTAAAATCTCTCTTTATTTTCCAATTATTCCCAACACCTCGACCTTCGTTACTCTATCCAAACCACTTATTCTTAAAATCCTTCTGTAGGTCCATAACTCGAAGGCTTCTAATCTGTCCGAAATATCTTTCTTTAATGTCCAAGTCCAGTATTTTTATTTTATATCCATAAATTAATATGGACAACACGTAGCATCTCAGAAGTCTTATCTTTAGATTGTAATATCAAGAAAAATTTTGATTGTCTACTAGAAATTGTAATATCCCTGCTACAGAATACTTTTTTTCAGTTGTTTGTTGAAAGCATTTCTTGCCTGTTCTATTCTTGCTTTAATCTCTTCTGTGTATTCATTATTTTCAGTATTGATTGTACCCAGATATTTATATTTTTCAACTTTTTTATGATTTTTTGTGGATTTTTTCGATTTTTTATGGATTTTATGGATTTTGATCCACTCACTAGCAGTTTTTTTAGACCACGACTTGCGACCATGACCTGCGTCACCTCACCAAGCAGCGCCTCAACTTGTGGCTGGACTAAGGGAAAGTTACATCCAAATTTTCAAGCATTTATTTTATTTAGCTTATGGCGTACATCACAGAATAGGTAATTAATCAGATTTATGCATTATACAATGCGTCACAAACAGATGTCTAGTTTTTTTATATATTCGATTGACTCTTCGGTTGCCATTACAAAATCTATAGGGTCGCCTGTGTATAATATGCTCTGCGTGAGCAGACCTGAATTATGTGTCTGATCGTCTATCTTGCAGCGCCGGAGTAACAAATAGGCCAGGGAAGTTTACTCCTTCTGTAGAGGGAGTCGGCGCATCTTCCACAGTTTGTTCTAATTCGATTAAGTGCTGCCCAAATCTTACGA
Organism: Diabrotica virgifera virgifera; assembly: GCF_917563875.1. NCBI lineage: Eukaryota > Metazoa > Arthropoda > Insecta > Coleoptera > Chrysomelidae > Diabrotica > Diabrotica virgifera. The sequence continues at coordinate 20,109,359 of NC_065445.1, read as the reverse complement.
GAACGTTCGAATTCGCTAGGATTTTTTATGATGTCCGGTAGACTGTGGTAATGCGGATCTGTCTTACTTTCCCAATCTTCTCTCCATCAGGTATTTAAGTCAAAGTTGGATTGCTGCAGCGTTTGAGCAGATTTTAGAGAGGGTAACCTGGATCGAAAAAAAAAAAATAGAGAAAAAGAGGTCTCAGCAAGAATAGCTGCGGGAAATAGAGCATTATACTCCCTATCATCATTATTATGATCTAAGCTGCTGAAAAGACAGTCTAAATTAAGACTGTACATATCAATTATTCGCCCAGTTGTTACATATGGGAGTGAAACATGGACTCTACATCAGCGAGAAATAAATAAATTGCTGATATTTGAAAGGAAAGTCCTCAGAATGATATTTGGTCCTCAAAGAGATGAATTGACAGGAGAGTGGAGAAGGCGCCGCAATGCTGAATTGGTGACTCTATATGGTACTGAAAACATCGTCAGACATATAAAAGCTAATCGGATAAGATGGGCAGGTCATGTAGTAAGATCAGAGGAAGACAGAGTGCTAAAGACAGTGTTCTTCGAGAGACCAGACGGTAGAAGATCAGTGGGCCGTCCCAGAAAAAGATGGAAGGATGATGTTGAAACCGATCTATCTAGGATTGGGGTACAACAATGGCAAATCGAAGCGCAAGATCGCAGACGATGGAGGGCCATAGTGGATGCGGCGAAGACTCACCCCGAGCTGTAAAGCCAGTCAAGAAGAAGAAGAACCTGGATCGGAGACGGTTTCCAAGAATATCGGGGATGTCGTTGTGGACTAGAAGTTGGCGACTGTCCATTATTTTGTTATATTCTATAACTAATACATGTTCGCGGTGTAGGTTGGGTGGTGCTATGAGTAGGTTGCCACATTGTAGGGGTAAGCTTAATTGTGCCTGTTATCATACGCATAAAACGGTTCAGTTGAGTAAATCCGTCCTGACGCTGAAAATGATAGTCCAAAACGGTCATTTACTGGGCTAAAACCCCGTCGAACAGCTCTACTCTCTTTTGCGATTGAAACGATAGAGCTCGGGGCGGTTTCTCGATGTTTTTGTTTGCACTTTAAAGCTTCTTGGTAGAGAGGTAATTAACGGGAGTTGTTATTGTTCTCTGAAATGTGAGCATTGAGGAATTGAACATACTATTTACTAAAATGTGAAAACTATGCCGCCGGATTCGAAGGAAAGGTAATACGAGTATTTTCCGATATTCAGCTTGTTAAGACTGTTATTTTGTATAGCAGAGAGATGTCAACGTAAACAAGTTAAAACATTAATTATTTCAATTATACAGCCAATTCACCTTAAACTATACAAGGATGTACCGGGTGTCCCAATAAGAATGGCTCTCGGCCATATCTCAGGAACCGTTTATAGTACAGCTGTGAGAAAAAAATATTTATAACAAAAGTTGCTTCGGGAAAAGCCAGGAAATTATTTTCATAATTGTAGGTCCACCGCTAGAGGGCGTAATTGAATATCAAAAATTAGAAAATCAAAATTTAACAAAATTTACCTAATAAAAGGGCACTGGAAATCCAATCATCGTATTCTTCATAAAATTCTGCGCATATTTGATTTCACAAGTTTAAGTCTACCTTTGCAAATAAGAGGTGGAGGTGAGTGGGAACCTTCTTATGAAAAAATGGCTGTAAGTCCGGTTCTGCTAAATCGAATGTTGCATACTTGGTCTTGTTAAAAACAGCTCTTTTTCGTCAATGTAAGTGTCATATTTTTCGAAATAGCCTAATAAGTAATATTTGAATAATTTGCATAAGTAGTTGCTTTTATTCCTCGGTTATATTTTATAGTGTTTTTGTCTTATTGTTGTTTTAATTAATTAAATACGTTTGCATCTGGAAAGAGAATGTTTCTTTATTTTTTCTATGGCACACTACTTTTCTTTAACTTCGTTTACCGGTGACATCAACAGTTGTTTAAAATTTACACGTTTCTTAAGATATCTCGAGATAGAAAAAAGGTATCGACATGCGGTTTTCGGTATTATGTTGCTAATTTGGTCTTATTTTGTAATACAGGATTAAAAATGCATAATTCTATTTAATATTCTCCAAAGAAAACTAATTTTCGAAAATAATTAAATAACGCCTACTAGCTGGCATATTATTTATTAGGCTATTTCGAAGATAAGACCCTTACATTGACGAAAAAAAGCTGTTTTCAACAAGATCAAGTATGCAAAATTCGATTTAGCAGAACCGGACTTACAGCCATTTTTTCATAAGAAGGTTCCCACTCACCCCCACCTCTTATTTGCAAAGGTAGACTTAAACTTGTGAAATCAAATATGCGCAGAATTTTATGAAGAATGATTGGATTTCTAGTGCCCTTTCATTGGGTAAATTTTGTAAAATTTTGATTTTTTAATTTTTGGTATTCAATTACGCCCTCTAGCGGTGGACCTACAATTATGAAAATAATTCCCAGGCTTTTCCCGAGGCAACTTTTATTATAAATATTTTTTTCTCAAATTTATTTTCTTTTTAAATATGAAAATACAATACATTTAACAAATAAAACAAATTTAAAAAAATAATAATTTTTATTGTATCACATCAATTAATAAATTATGGGCATGATCAATACACACACATGACTGGTCATGACACCTGAAAAGCCCTTCAATACCAAGACCTTTACGTTCTCAGCTCCTCAACAAAACTTTTTTCATCCAATTGAGGAGTGCGAGGTGAAAAAAATCCCGTCGATAACGGAGGATCAACTGATGGAGGCGTGTAATAAGGTAGGAAATAATAAAGCTACATGCTTAGATGTAATCCCAATCATCGCTTTAAAAGCAGTTATCAAAGAATCACCGACAATGTCCCTGGAAGATTACAATACGTGCCTCAAAGAAGGTAATTTCCCGCATATATGGAAGCAACAAAGATTAGTGCTTCTCCCAAAAGGGAAGAAACCACCAAATGAACCATCATCTTATCGTATGGTGGATACAGCTGGAAAGATACTAGATTGAAGAGACCATCGAAGAATCGAAGCGTCATGAACCGCTGCTTAGCAGCAATCAGGATTGTTTTCGAAAAGAACACTCAATACTGAGTTCGATTAATCTTCTCGTTGATACAGCTACGGGGGCGATCGCAAAGCCAGATGGAAGGGGGTAAAAACGAAGTACTGTAGGGTGGCCACATTGGACACTAAAAATGCTTTCAATTCGACCGACTGAATGGCATTATGTGTGCCCTTACAGAAATGAAGGATTTGGAATATGCAGGGAGGGAGTGACTAGCTGATTCACTGATCGACTTTTGAAGTATGACACAAAGTCCAGTCGGAACGAAAATAAAATCACTGGAGGATTACCACAGTGCTCTGTGCTAGGCCCTATGTTGTAGAATATTATGTATGATCAGCAACTAAAGCTAGAATTACCAAGGGATGCCAAGCTCGTGAGATATTATGTCGATAACAACAGCGACATTAGGATTTCCAAACCCTGTTGTGCCCATGCACAACACGTCATTTCTACTACACATTTTATCGACTTCACAAATGTCAAAATACTGGCCTCAAACAACAAAATTATCAAAAGAGATCCTTTCGTGAAATGTGCCAGATTCTTAAACAACCATCTGCCCTAAACAAAATAACCGACATTGATAATTTGAGCCAGCTTTATCACTCTCTTATCATACCCAATTAAATAAAGATCACATCATACCCCATATTTTGAGGTAAACAAACTTTCAAATCGTTGTCCATGACTACGCTCTTAGGGGTAGAAGATCCACGAGGAAAAAGTTTTCCTGTAGTTGGCTGTATACCATATATTACAAAAAACAAGTAAAATCCTTTATAAAAGGTATATTTGTTAAAATTCCCTAAAAAGGGCTACATCAATGAACTAGTTTTTTTAGGATTTTACTGGTTTTTTGGGTACAAGATATTCACGCATACGCCTAAGCTGTTAATTCGTAGGCATTTCCCAATGTCTGTTTGTCCTACTTTGTATCACGATTAACAAAACTAAATGAAGCAATCGGTAAAATTCAAATCACCACATAATCAAACTAAAGAACATTAGTGCTCGCTGGTAGTTGCTTATTTTTTTTTTTTTTTTTTCGTTAAGATGTTTGCTCTATATATTGTGTAACTAGTCAGTTTTAATAATATCACAAAAAAACTACAAATCGTTTTGTAATTATTCTAAATTTACAAAAATATTGCTAATAAAATATTTAAAGAAATCGGAGCCATAAGTCAGTTTCTTGTATCGAAAATTTAAGAAAACTGTTAAAGAAGGAATCGGGAAGTGTGGAGAATCATTCTTGATTGATAATCCAATAACTCAATCGCTTCTCAACGTTTTCAGTCATTTCAGTTCCTTGCGGAAGTAAAGATATTTGTCGATACTGGTGGTTTCGGATTAATATTGTATAGAAATCTTCTTGATATAAAAATAAACTGATTTACTTCTCTGCATCCATCTCAGACGGTTCATATCGATTCAATGAGCGATGATTTTTAAAAGAGGTTTTGCTGGTTATCTGTTTATTTGCCATGTCAAAGAAATATATCGCTTAAAGGTTTTGTGAGATAAAAACCTTTTAAATTAAAAAAGTTATGTACTAAAAAATAGCTTCAGTTGCCTTTTTTATTTTATTGCCTTATTTTATTAGCAGTATATTTTTCTATTGGCAACAAAAATATGTACAGAATAAGAATCAAAGATGGCAACATTTTTACGGATAGAGAAATTTTCTGTTTATATTCAAACGATTTTTAATATAGTCTACTAGTGTTAATCATTAACACTATAGTGAAATGTTTAATTTTAGTATACAGGGTGGGTCGAAACTCGGAATGAGTATTTTCTGAGTTATCTCTGTATTTTAGTATTGTAATGAAATGATATTTTATGGTACTTTTTTATTTCTTAAGCATTCCCTATACCTGAGTGCTTTAATTAGTAAGTTATTTGTGATTCTTTCAGTCAAACATTAATTGCAACAAAAATTACGTGAAATTTTATTAGGTGGCAGTGAAAATATCCAATCAAAAAAATTAAAAAAAAAGCATAATAATCTAGCCTCATTCTTAATTTATTAATATTGGATAAGATATCCAAATACATTCGTAGTTAAAGTTGTTGATGCTTAAAATATTAATCAAACACACAAAATTCTCCCTAGTTGGCTATGACACAATTTGCTTAAACATTTGACATACTATTTATACAGTTCCAGTTGATTTGTTACCATTACTAATATTAATTTTTCTATTGAGGAAGTGATTAAAATGGCTTTGTGCTAGGAGAGTATAACAAAAATGAGCTACTTGCAATAAAAATTTATCATCAGCAAATCCCTGATAGACGACAACCAATAAAAAAACTTTTGAAAGTATACTAAAACGGTTTCAACAGACTAGATACTTGGCTTGTAAGAATGGTTGTATTAATATGCAGATCCTCAGTGACACTAAGGATTACATTTAATTCCTGTTTCCTTCACTTACAATAGTTTTTGTTCGATCAGATTTATCATAATCTAAGTGTCCAGTTAATTGAAACCGTTCTAGTATATTTTTAAACGTTTCTCTTCTTAGCTGTCGTCTATCAGGGAATTTCTGATGAAAAATTCTTATCGCTAGTAGCACATTTTTGTTATACTCCACAGCACAGAAATCTTATTAGTCAGTTCCTCACTAGAAAAATTCATATTAGTAATAAAAAGTTTAAAAAATAGGAAATGTAATAGACAATTATGAATATTGGTGAACTATTAAATAAATTTATAAGTATAAAAGAGCCAAAGAGATATTAGAAGATATAGATGAACTTCTAAACGAAACACTGCCTAGTGTTGACACAAGACATTTTAAAAAACACTACCGCTTCCACTATTTAAGAGAGACTGACATGACTGAAGGGAAGGGAAGTCAAGAGATGCCAACTGACAAATGAAGTGCGGCATACAAAATTTATACATATATATGACTATGATAAAGTTATGTAGTCGTTGCTATTGAATACGGGTAAGATAAGGAAATAATAACGGAAAAGATGACAACTAGTTTTAGATGAAAAATAGTAAAACAACACAGAAAATTAAGAAATTAATAAAATTAATAGAATAAAATTGTAATTTGTAATAAAGCAATTATTTATATATAAATTAATGAACATATTAAGTTTATAACGTTACATTTTTAATAATTTTTTATTGAATCACATCATATTTTCTTCTAGATTCAGTTGTATTACTATAAATTATTTAAGGATTAATCCATTAATCTCAATCAGCAACGTTGCCAACTAAAAGCGTAACTGGTTATAACCAGCAACGGATTCAAACGAAAATTCTCCTGAATAATAACTGATAATATGACTATTACCTGCAATCTGGATTTATGAAAACGGCAGCAAGGGGATTAATGTTCAAAGAGGAACGTATATTCAATATTGTAGTTTTAGGGGAGGAGTTTTCATTGAAACTTGAATTTATATTACGGCTAATTCTGCATTATGTTTGGTGGAATATGTTTGGCAGTAATAAGAAAATATCGGGTAAAAATATAAATAAAAAAGAGTGTGTGTGTACTTTGTACGCATGTAAGAAGTTATACTTCTATTATAATATAATCTAACATCATATTATGATTTCAACGAAATCAATATACCTATCTACTTTAAACAGTTTTTTTTGTATTGTATTTAAATATTAAACTAATTTGGGAAAGAAGAAAAATAATACCAAAAATAATAAAAAAAAAATATATGACTTTGGTCCCGATTTGAACAGGGGGACCTCTCGATCCCTAGGCTAATGCTCTACCGATCAGCTACCACCGTTTTTGTATTCAGTCGATCATTTCTCGGGCATAATTACAATCACGGTGACAGATACATTAATTGAAAATAAACATTTTCAATAATACTTATTAGGAAGTAGACAAATCCACAGACATAAAAATTATAATAAATATGTTTACTAAAAACGCTAATAATATATTCTTTTCACGCACACCTTATTTGCGCTACATAACTTAAAACATAAATTAATCTATTATAACAAAACAAAAGCAAGTTTGACATTTAATAATGCATTAGTTCAATGGCTCTACTCGAGTTATTAGGGAACAAAAAAAAATGAAGGAAATTGCTCCATGGGAAGCCGAGAAAATGCATTTTTTTAACGTATACCGATTTTGAATTTTGAGGGTTTGAGAGTATTTTAAAGATATGAAAATTGGTGTGGAGAAAGAGGACAAAAATAAAAAGGTGATGGTTTGAAAATTATGATCCTATTTTTTATATCTTTGCTGTAAATTCCGGTCAACTTTGACCGGTTGTATCTCAGGAACCACTCGTCATAATTAAACGTTTTTTCTTTTAAAACAAGCGTCCTGCCGCTGTTTTTCGAATACCGTGTTCACGATTTAATTTAGTTTAATATTTCCCGAAATATTCTATTTGTTTATAAGCCAAAAAATTATTTATAATTTTAGAATATTACTGAGGCCGCTTAAATATTCCAATTTCAATTCTGTAAAGTACATTAGATAGTGCATTACATACAATACATCTTTTTTATGAAAAAATCATAGTTATTCTGATGCATCATAATTATTGCCGTTATTATAGCGAGCGTAAATTTTTAATAACCAATTTAATTGTTGCTAAACTGTTCATTCAATTTCCATTGGCTTCTGGAATCATAATCTATACGGAAAGGGCTTTTACATTACCAAGTTATTTAATTATTGATTAACAATTACTTATCTAAAATTTTAGTTGAAAATTAAAGATTTTGTTGGAAAAACCCGCTTTTTCCGGGGAAAGTTTTCGTCGAATAGAATCGGGAAAAACACGTCTCTATGCAGAATTTAATTGCAGAATAAAAAAGGTAGCACACTATCTGCGGACTTTGCATACCTATATTATTAATACATACAATAATAAGATTCGATTCCAGCAACAAAATTGCTGGTAAATAACTTTTCCTTGTATTTTACCCTACTCTTGAAACATTTTCGATATTGTAGTTGTGTCTGTTTTGCTGAGTCATATTTGATACTTCCTTTTTTCTGTAAAATCTTATCAAAATTAAACTTATTTCGTTATTGACGATTCGAGTTTGTAGGTCGTAGTACAGTTTAATGTTTATCTTACCATTAACAATATTGGTTCCTCTTTTACTGCCAATTTTTCAAGTTGGGTCCCTTTAGGTGGTTTCTGACAAATTTATCTTTACAACATAGCCAAAAAGATTAAAAATGTTTTTTGTGGGCTTTCTAAATTGATTTGTGGCACATGACTGGCAAGTATGGTAGAAGAACAATATAAATAAAATATCACTCCTATAACTTCTAGTCAACATGCAACCGTGGAGGATAACTTGAAGATGTTATCAAGTGATAAAGTTCCATCCAAAGAAACTCATGCTGTTTTGACACCGGTTAATACATCTATCCCTAGCACATCTAAACAGCAGCCCCGGACTATTATATTTCACTTATTTGGAGCGATTAAAGTGATATTGACAACTAAGATAAAGATCCTAATTTGCAATTGTTTAACAAAAATGCGCACCCACTTAAGGTCGTACCTTCATCATCATTGGTAACTTGATCCAGCAGCAGCAGCTCCAGTGCATTGGATACCGAAGATGATAGTGACAAAGTTGGCCCAGAAGGTGTTATGGTTCCTGAAACTGCTACTAAGATTGAGATAGATAAACCACAATGTCAAAATCTAAAACACTAATTCTAGCAAGAATGGTTGTACCACCCTGTGGAGACAAATGCCGCCTAAAATGCAAAGATAAAGTGGACAAGATGTCAAGACAACAGGACTTTGATGAATATTGGGCACTCGGTGATCTTGGAAAGCAAAAAGAATTCCTAGTACGCCACTCGCAACAAATAAAGTCTAATTATCGGTACTTAAGTACACACAATTTTAGAGCTCTTACCAAGCCATTTTACTTTGAGATTAATGGATCCAAAATACAAATATGAAAGGTATTTTTCAAATAAACTCTTGATTTGAGCAATAAAGCGATAAAAACAGCATATTCGAAGAAAACAGAATTAAGTATTATTAAGAAGAAAACAATAATCATCATCCAACCAAAAAGTCAGTTCGTTCTAACTAAATGAACAATGCCTCTTCAAAAGAGGATCACCTAAAAACTTAATTCACCAACACAGGCTCAACTCAAGTTAGTATAACAAATATAAATATATTAATAAGCAAAAGGGAAATAATTCAAAAATATCGATTTTTAGCCTTAAAACCTGTATTAAACATTAAAGTACTTCAGCATAATATTCTGGTGTATAAATAAAGAAAACCATAAAAACAAAACACTCCCGCAGTTTACATGGACACCGAAAACAGTTTTTCGTGTTTTTTGAAAAAAGTGCTTTTTTAACTTAACTCTCTTTAGATCTAGGTGTGCGATATGCGGAACAAAGTTCAAAACGAAAGCAATTACTTTCAGAAAAAAATAATAAAGATGCAAACAATATTTGGGGAAAGACCCCAAAAATAACACACGCAACATCCTTTGATTTCGACTTACTACCTTTAAATCAAACATCTCTGCCATGTTTGTCAATATACCTACCTCCATACTACCCAATCAATCTTTGACCTATATTCCGGAGCAACTTTATAAATGTGTAATGAATCCCCTTTTTGCGACTTCTTTCTTGAGCTCCAAGAAAAAAAGAAAACGTAAAATAAAATAAATTCCTTTAAAGTCGAACAATATTTGAAGGCCGAAAGACAAACAAATGAAAAATAAACCGACTTTGACGTTCACCGTCAACGTCGCGGCGGCGGTAGCTGAACAAACAGACGTACCTAGTTTGTTAAAACACAAAGGACAATAATACGTTGGCTTGATTTAAGATTTATTTTGTTGTACTGCAAAGGCCAGAGTGGTCGAAACCAGAAGTTAGATGTTATTCTTAGATTAAACTGATTTTATTTTTAAATTACACCCTGATTTTTGTGAAACCGTTTTCTTGTGGTATTATGTTTCAGTAAATATAATTAGGTAAAAAGAGGTAAACATAATATGCGTATATTTATTACAATAATTGAATAATTCATTATTTTTGAAGTTATACTTCTTTACGCGCGATATGAGGGTGAATTTTTATATGTTAAAACCTACGATCCCGGCGCATGCGCATTATAACTTTGTTCTGATTGGAAGTTCAAATGACATGTCAAAAATTATCCAATATGGTAGCTGTAGCGCAGCTGTGGTTTGGACGGTTGACGGTTTGGTTATGTATGGTTGTTGCGTTTTAAAATTTGTGGGAAGAGAAACAACAAAGGTTAGTTAATAGTTATACTGCCTTTTTAAATAGTTTTCATATTATATTTTTGAAGTTATACTTCAAAATGTTTTAATTTATGTATGTATCAGTCCAGAAAAGGTGTGGAAAGAATATATTAGTGTTTTTAAATATATTTTTCTATAATCCATTCTTTAACGGTAAAATATTGCAAAACTTCTAAATTTTAAAGAACCGCTTGGATTGACATGAAATTTGGCATACGTATAGCTTACATGTCAAAGAATAAAAGTGATATTGTGCCGATGTGTGCTTTTTCCCTGGGGGTGAAAAAATATTCGCCCAACGTAAGTCAGGAAATGGATAAACTGGCTAATTTTAAGTAACTTTTGTTGTATAGAGTTTTTTCACTAAGTCAATACTTTTTGAGTTATCCGACAGTGAATATGTTCATTTTTTCAACAAAATAACCACGCTTTTTGACGGTTTTTCGCAAATAACTGAAATAGTAAGTATTTTCTCGAAAAATCATTCTCAGCAAAAATATAGCCTGTAAAAAATTTTAAAAAATGGTGTGTGTATATATCACGTCTCTATTCCTAGTGGAAGCAGGGTTATAGCTAATGAAAAAATAGGTTCATATTCGTCAAATTTCAGATGGAATACTTTAACGTGAAATAATCAGAAATGAAGCACATTTCGGGGAAAACTCGTTACAGCTTATTTAAAATGTTTAAAAAATACTTCATTTTTGTTTTTTAAAAAAAATTTCTAGCATCAAAAGTATCACTCCCTAATTAATAATCACAAAACTAAACTAAAAACCCTAATCACAAAAGTAATCACCCCCTAATTAGTATCTTAAATGAACTTAATCGTTACGACTTCACAAGTTTCTTGACTCGTGTATGTATTGGTTATATGATCTGTAAGTTTCATCGGTTCAAAGTCCTTATTATTGAAAGGGCTGTAGTTAAAAGGGGTTGAACGAGTCACTGATCACGAATGTATGCAAATTTAGAAACACCAAATATAAATCAATTTTTGTCTAACAGAAAAACAAAAAAAAATACATGATATTCAGAAAAGCAAATCTGACTTTTTTGTTTTTCGAGATTTTTGGTATCTAACAATTTTTAAGTTATTTTGAAAAAAAGGATATTTTTCAAAATTTAAATTTTTAAAAATTTTACTTTGAAACCAAATTTTTTCAAAAATAAGCACTTTGAATCGATGAAACTTACAGATCATATAAACACAACATAAGTGAAATAATTTGTGGAGCGGTAACGATTAATTTCATTTAAGTTGCTAATTAGGGATTGGTCTTCCCGATTTTTTTTTTGCAAAAACAAAAAGCACCAACTTTACTTTGAGCGTAACTTGCTTAAATTTGATGCTAGAAACTTTTTGTAAAAACAGAAATATATCTTTTTTTAAACACTTTAAAAAAGTTATAATGAGTTTTCCCCAAAAAGTGCTTATTTTTTTGGATATTTCACATCGAAATATTCTATTTGAAATTTGGTGAATATGAATCTATTTTTCATTGGTTATAACTCTGGTTCTACGAGATCCAGAGACCTAACGCGTACTATTTTTTTTTTACTTTTTTATAGGCTATATTTTTACTAAGAACGTTTTTTTCGACAAAATACTTACTTTTTGAGTTATTTGCGAAAAACCGTCTAAAAATGTGGTTATTTTGTTAAAAAATGAACATATTCACTCGCAAATAACTCGAAAAGTGTTGACTTGTCGAAAAAGCTCTATGGAACAAAAGTTACTTAAAATTAGTCAGTTTACCCATTTCCGGACTTATTTTGGACATATATTTTGTCACCCCCAAGAGGGGGTGAAGGTCACGCCCAGGGCAAAAGCACACATCGGCACAATATCACTTTGCTTCTTTGACATGTAAGCTATACGCATGCCAAATTTCATGTCAATCCAAGAGGTTCTTTAACATTTTGAGCAAAAACCGTGAAAGAATGGACTAAAAAGAGGTAAACATAATACGCGTATTTTTATTACAATAATTGAATAATTCATTATTTTTTACATTCGACACATCTCTTGCCATGAAGTCAGTTATCTCTTCTGTTACATATTCACTTAAATTTTAAATCTCGTGTAGCTAATTGAGAAACCTTTTTTTATTGCTCAAAATGACTAGAGTGTTTAGAATTTGCCGGATGTCCCATACTTAGAGAAGGATTGAATATTATCAGGTTGCGTGAAGCCTGTTAATCAATAAGAGGGGTTTCCAAGAGGACCAACAGATCACACATAGTATACTGTAGTGTGATCACAGCACACCCCCACCTAGCAATCTAACAGGGATACTCAAGGTCAACGCAGGTTTGCTAGTTTGCTCCCTTGCACGGGATGGCACTACTAGTCTCATTTCTGCAGGTTTCTGCACGTCGTTCGTTCAGTTCGTTCTGTATTCTGTCACTTTTTTGTCAGTTTTCATTTCCTTGAGAAAAATGCGACGCCATATTTATTTGTTATATTTTTCATAAATAGCGTTTAAATAGTGTAAAATAGTCCATCCAGCAACAAATAGTGTAAAGTGAATTACAGCAGTTGTGTTTTATTCCAAATGTATACAATTTTAGTGTGATTTAAACAGATGAATAAATAATAATATTGTGTAAATAAATGTGTAATAAGGTATTTTTTTTTTTGGCCTTAGGGCTTATGTGCACATTCAGCGAGTAGCAAATGTGTAACCTATTCTAACTAAACTAACTACACTATTATTCTGGAATTTAAAAGAAGAACTACGATGGGGAGAGGAACTAGGATTACTTTTCGCACCTAGGGGTCATTCAAGGTGACTCACAGACAGAAAGGGTAGAACACGGAAAGTATAGGTAAATCGGTAAAATCTTTGGCGATATAACAGAGGTAACGAGCTTAACTCTACACTATATTTTTTACACATTTTAATAAACTTAAGAATAATTTTATATACCTGTCACATATTTAATGATAGTAAATGGAGTAGATTGCAAGGGGGTGTAAGTTTTGAAATAATAAACTATTAATAAATTCCTGTCTTAGTATCTCAAATTTACTGCAAGCATAAAAAATGTGATCTAAGTCGCTCACCATATTGCAGGTTTCACAAAGTTCGGTATTGACTACATCGATTCTATATAAATGTTGAGGAAAGCTTGCATGTCCGAATTTAAGCCTACAAATGGTCACAATATCATTCCTTAATAAGGTAGTTGTGTTTTAAGTTTTTACATTGATAATTATAACAAACATATTTTATAAACATACATACAGGGTGATTGATTAGACGGGTAAAGCTCAATAGCTCCGCTATAGTAATAGATAGCAATAAAAGTTAATAACAAAAATTTTAGCCACCTTTGATCTTCACATTACAAAATTAGTTAGAATGTTACAGGGTGTTCGATAACACAGTGGCAGGCCTAACATATGTTTTTTTTAAATGGAACACCCTATATTTTATTTTATATTCGAAATCCTGTTAACTTCTCCATCACAAAAATATAAAGGTTTGTAATGTTATACAGGGTATTTACAAAGTTATAACCAATTTTGTATGAAAATCGTAACAAGTTCAACTCCCTGTATAAATAAAAATAAGCACAACAGCAATGGTCTATTAATGCCATATTTTTTTATTTATTGTCAAAATTTTTAAGAATTATTGATATTGCTAATTTTCTTTATACCAAATACAGGGTGAGTCAAAACGAAAGTACATTATTTTCTGAGTAATGTTAAATGGAACACTCTGTATTTTATATCATTATTGAAAAGTAACATTAACGTACTTTAATTTTCATAATAACATTCCCTATGCCCAAATTTATTAGTTTTCGAGATATTTTCATTTTTCAGAGCAAATTATTTTAGGTGTTTAAATTTATCTAAATTTTAAGTAAGCCATGACTGAATTGACAATTGAAGATAACCGATTATCAGTCCGGTAATCAATGTAACACTGTAGCAAATAAAGAAATAAAAATAATTTATTAGTAATACATTTTACAAACAAAAACACAACCACTACATGCAACATTTTTGAAACAATTAAGAACTATCTTTTTATGTAAATGCAACAAATAAACAAAGAAAATTAGTAATAAATTTTACAAAAAAACACACAAACAAAAAATACAATTAGTCGAGGAAATGAAGCTGAAAAAATGGCAAAACCTCGCAATTTTTTCGTCCAGCATCGATTTGTACAAAAATTTGGGATAAGGCTCATTACACCCTCTAGTTCATTTTCTATATTGAGCCGTTGTACGCTTTTGGTTTTGTAAGGGTGAAAATTATCCTAATTGTAAAAAATTATAAAATAACATTTTAAACTTTAATATTGTCAACATTTGGTTCTTATTAGTTACATAATGATTGTTTTATGCTTTAAAATATACTATCACAATATTTCAACCCTTAAAACCAACCTTATAAAAAATTTACTTATCATATAAGAATAATTTCGGCTTGCATCGATTTACATAAAAATTTGGGATTAGCATCATCTCACCCTGTACTTCATATTCTATATCATGCTTAAAGGCGTTGATTATTTTTATGGGTGTAAACTACCCCTTATTGTCAAAAATACAGTGCGGTGGAATAAGTGTTGCCCCCCCCGTTAACTTGTTTATTTTAAGAATATAAGCAAAACGCTCGGACAGGTCGATTTTTAAACTAACCATAGTATATTATAGCATCAACGTTTCGAACTTTACGCGATTCCTCTTCAGGTGACAGCTATAACTTCAATTTTTTTAAATGGGAAAGTACATCATGTGACACCTCATTTAAAAGCCCTTGAAATACTGATTTCAAAAATGTATAATACTTTAATCCTGTTTGAGAGCGTAGGCGCAAAATGTCGGTCGAATTCTTTCTAAATGCAATCATTTTTTTCGAATCCTGAAAAAACTAATAAATATTTTTGAAAAATTTAAACGCAGAATGAAATATTAGAGTATTCTAAATGGTTCAAAGTCCCTGAGAACTCCTATAATGTTTATTTTAATAAGTCACAGTGGTGAAAAAAAGAGAAAATTTAGTGTGCTTTTTAATTTCAAATAATATATCATTCAAAAGAAACTTTTTATTTATTTTTTATTTATTCTAACAGTCAGCCCTCAGTAATAACCTAATCTTTCATTCTGCGTTTAAGTTTTTGAAAAATACTTAATAGTTTTCTCAGAATTCGAAAAAAATTAATGCGTTTAAAAAGTGTTCAACCGAAATTTTGCGCCTACGATCTCAAAAAGTATTAAAGTATTATACATTTTTGAAATCAGTCGTTCAAAACCTGTTAAATGAAGTGTCACATGATGTACTTTCCCATTTAAAAAAATTGAAGTTATGGCTGTCACCTGAAGAGGGGTCACGTAAAGTTCGAAACGTTTATGCTATAATATACTATGGTTAGTTTAAAAATCGACCTATCCGAGCGTTTTGCTTATATTTTTAAAATAAACAAGTTAACAGGGGAGGCAACACTTATTCCTCCGCACTGTATATAAAAACATTGTACCCTTTAATATGGGTAAAATTTGGTTTTGATTGGTTAAATAATGATTGTTTTATACTTTAGGATATAATATCATAATATTTAAACCCTTAAAAACCACCCTTAGTAACATTACAGTTTTTATAAGTAGATATTTTAATAGATCTATACAGAAAAAAAAGTAGAATTAAAGAATTACAAAAACATTTATTTACACAAAATAACGAATTTGCAAATATGTACAAATACAAATAGTTTTTTAGTCATCTTCCATTATACAAACCGGTTCTGTGGTATTATACATACATTGAAAATTATCCATAAGCGGACTATCCGAACTTTTCGAAAAAAAAATCGTTTTATAAACATACCTCCTTCATTTTTGGCGATAAAAAGTGTTTTCAAAAATGAATTTGTAAGATTTTTGAAGGATTATAAGACTGTGTAAACTAAATTCCGTAAGATCCCTTAGTTTTTAATTAGGGTGGGTTTAAAGGGCTCGAATAAGGGGGTGTTTTGCTCGTAAATAGAGCTTTTAAACAGCTATAGATATCTCGCTAACTGTTCCCTGTAATGAAAATCTATGTACAAGGGATTTTTAGTTATTAAAAAAGCTACAATTTAGTGGTTTGTCAATTTTTTTTGTATCTCCAGTCTTTTCGAAGATATTTTGAAGTAAAAGGTGAAAAATGGAAAATTCCAAAAAATTAATTTTTATTTAAACTCCAGTTTTTCTATAATTAGGCCTTTTAAATAGGTCAAACTTATTAAGTGTATTGATAATACAAACATAAAAGGAACTACAAAAAGGTGAAGACCAATTTTTAATTAGGAGGGTAGTTAGGGGGTTGTTTTCACTGATTTCTTCATAGATAAAAGCAGGTACCGAGATTTTTTTGATCATAAGTCGCTTAGTTTTCAGACTAGAAACTTTTTATTATTATTTTTTGAAAGGACTAGCTGTATACTTAAAAAAAAGGTTATTAAGTTTTCCTCGAAAAATGCAAAGTTTTTCCGTTATTTTACTTTGAATATTTAAAATTATGCATTTGACAAAAAAGATAACATTTAACATTCCGTATCTCGGTATTGGTCTTAAAGATATTACAGAAAAATAATTTAGTTTGTGTCACTAAAAGATACAATTTTGATATCTGCAGTTTTTTTTTTATTAAATGCACATTTTTCGAGGTATTCTCAAAAAACCCTCTAAAAAGTCGATTTTTTCATCGAAAAACTGTTACTTTCAAGCGCGAATAACTCGAAAAATATTAGTTTTACGAAAAGATTTTAAAAAACATTTTTTTCTTAGAATTACTTTTTACATCGATTTACATGGTTAGAATGTAATAAAAAATTCCCGTCCCCGAGATGGGGTGGCAACCACCCCCAAGGTTTTAGCATACAGCGGCATGATATAGAAAATCATCCTTGGACTATTCCCTACCTTCTGTGAAAATTTCAAGTAAATCCATGCTGGACGAAAAAATTGCGAGCCAAAATGATTCATTTCCTACACTAAATATTTTGTGAAGACAATTAAACACTACTTTTGTATGTAAATGTAACAATGTAACAAATAAAGAACGAAACATAATTTATCAGTATTATATTTTGCAAAAAAACATGTTTGAAAAAATTAGAAGCTACTTTTAATAAATTATTTTTAATATTTAATTACATAAGGTGTTCAAAATTATCTCCTTACACATTTATGTACGCCTAAAAACGATCATTAAATAAGCTACTTATTCTACGAAGCCTTTGTAAATTAACACATCGAAATACACTTTGTATTCTATTTTTCATCTCACCCCTTGTTGTTGAAGGTATTTTATAAACTTCATTATTAACGTAACCCCAAAAAAATCAGTCCAGTTTATTAAATTCTGGTGATTTGGGTGGCCACGCTACTGGTCCATTGAAAAATGAAAATATCTCGAAAACTAATAAATTTAGACATAGGAAATGTTATCTAAAAATTAAAGTACGGTAATGGTACTTTTCAATAGTGATATAAAATACAGGGTGTTCCATTTAAAATTACTGATAAAATAATGTACTTGCGTTTTGACTCACCCTGTAATTGTAATAAAGAAAATTAGCAATATCGACCATTCTTGAAAATTTTGACAATACGTTAAAAAATATGGCATTAATAAACCATTGTTGTTTTGCTTATTTTTATTTATACAGGGAGTTAAACTTGTTACGATTTTCATATAAAATTGGTTATAACTTTGTAAATACCCTGTATAACATAACACACCTTTATATTTTTGTGATGGAGAAGTTAACAGCATTTTGAATTTAAAATAAAATTTAAAAAAACATAAGTTTTGTCTGCCACTGTGTTATCGAACACCCTGTAACATTCTAACTAATTTTGTAATGTGAAGCTCAAAGGTGGCTAAAATTTTTGTTATTAACTTTTATTGCTATCTATTACTATAGCGGAGCTATTGAGCTTTACCCTACTAATCAATTACCCTGTATAAACATTTGATAAATAAAGATTGTATTCTATGTTTTATTCTTTAATTTTTTAACCACTTTGGCATTTTAATGTAATATAAAATAAATATAACCTCAAAATAACACAAGAAAATCCAAATAGTATACGAATTATAAACGTTGATTGATAAATACATACAGATATATTATACAGGGTGCCCAGAAACTCTACCGACAAACGAAGACAAGAGATTCCTCAGGTAAATTTAAGATAATTTAACCCAATTCACTTAGTCCGAAAATGCTTCTTAAGGGAGCTAGAGCTCTTTGAAGATGGCGTCTTGTAATTAGTTTTTCTTAAATACCTCCAGAACGCTTCTATTTAGAAAAACAAAAATTGGTACGCGTATTTATCTTCAAGATATAAATCTAATCCATACATTGCAAATTTCTAGTACCGATCATAGGCGTCCGTTTTGGGTAGGGCAACGGTTATTTTATCGCATAACTTTTTCATCTTTAACTTTTATGCATTTCTGACACTGGATTATTCAATTGTGAAGTATTCTAGTACTAAAAGGTACTCTTATTTTAAATCGGTAGGACACACCGTTTTCTAGAAAAATCGATTTGAAAATTTTTCACTTTCTGAATTACAAAAAAAAATTTCAAAAAAAAACTGTTTAGAAAGATGAAAACTGGTACATTTATTTATATTCCAGAGATAAATCGATTTCATTAATTGCGAATTTCTAGTACTGGTCATAGGCGTCCGTTTTGGGTAGGTGAACAGTTATTTTATAGCATAATGTTTTTGTCTTGAATTTTCGAGCATTTTTGACACTAGATTATTAAATTATGAGGTATTCGAGTACTAAAAGTTACTCTTACTTTATGTTGGTAAAATACTTCGTTTTTTGCTGAAAAGTTCTTTCAATTTTTTTTCAAATTCCAAAAACGAAAAACATTCAAATCGATTTTTATAGAAAACGGTGCATCCTACCGACTTAAAGGAAGAGTACCTTTTGGTACTAGAATACCTCACAATTTAATAATCCGGTGTCAAAAATGCATAAAAGTTAAGGACAAAAAAGTTATACGAAAAAATATCCGTTGCTCTACCCAAAACGGACGCCTATGACCGGTACTAGAAATTTGCAATCGATGGAATCGATTCATCTTTGAAAAGTAAATACGCATACCAATTTTCGTTTTTCTATATAGAAGCCTTCTGGAGGTATTTAAGAAAAACTAATTTCATGACGCCATCTTCAAAGAGCTCTAGCTCCCTTCAGAAGCATTTTCGAACTAGGTGAATTGGGTTAAATTGTCTTAAAATTATCTGAGGAATCTCCTGTCTTCGTTTGTCGGTAGAGTTTCTGGACACCCTGTATATATAATTATATTTTTATCAATCAACGATATAATAAATATTATCGTATAGGATAAGGATTTTGTTTTCTTTTGTTATTTTAAGGTTATATTGATTTTACTTTACATTAAAATGAGTTCTCATTCTTAGTTAATTTTACAGGCCTTTTGAATTAACCGCCATATGGCATATAGTTACGCGCCCTACCACTAGCTGATGCGACAATCGTCGTTTCATTCGTTAACACGGAACTTGCATTCTGGACATCACAGAGAGACCACAGAGTGACAATCGCCGAAGAAGGCTTTTGTTTCTAAGAGACAAATTTACTAGTACTCCATCCATCGGGAATCAATGGTTTGAAGAGCATGGAAGGTATAGATGGTAGGGTATATCGCCGAATACGACAATTTGACCTTTTTTCTTATCGTTCACATTGATGGTCGGGTAAGAGTGAGAAGACGACTTGGTGAAAGACGTAAAAAACTATTTGACAGACCAGCTTCACCACCCCGTGATAGTTATAGTATGGGGTGCTATTGCTTATTGTAGCAGATCATCAATAATTCTCATCACATGCCCGACAGCCCGACTCTACATTCAATAAGTAGTCTATTTTATTTCATACCTAACTAAACACTATCCAAAACTCGATTTTTAGCAAGACACTGTGAAGCATTTTTACCAGAGAATCATTTTATTTCATGGATCAACAACACATCAACCATTTAGCTCAGCCATCAAGATCGCCTGATTTGTGTCCAAGTAACCACTAGTCTTTTTGCAGTGTCCTATTTCTGTCTAATAGATACGTTCAGTGGATTGAAAATTATAATGCTGACAGCTAAATGGCCTTGTATTTGCCCACAGAATATAATAATGTTATGGCCGTTATGTCCACACTTCTACACTATAAACTGTGGTGAAGTTAAAACCATACAGTAATAAATTATTATGTTGACGTTCCTTCACCACAATTTGCAATTCCTCGAATCCAGTGCTTTTATTTTTCTTTTGTTGGTTCATTAGTCTGGCTTTGCGAGCTTCACAAGGTTTTATGGAAGTATTTAACTATCTTGTTTATATTTGTTCTTCTATTTCTTCTTATTGGTCTCTTTAATTTTGATAATTTTCTGAACACCCAGTATTGGTTTTGGACATTTTAAGCTTCTGAAGGATTCTCGGGCTAATTTAATAGATAGATAATATGCGGTGACTATTTGTACTATGATACAATTGATCCAAAAAGGCATATAGGCTATTGACTATATTCAAAATAAGATAGCTAAAAGGAACTACAACGTTAACGGGGTTTTATTATTTGATATGGTCAATGGACATCTATATATGAAAAAACCGCGGAGTGCTACCATTTAAAAGGGTGCGTTTTTGAAAAATGGGTGAATTAGTCCCTGGGCACAGGTTACATTAGGGTGAGTTCTATGCATTTTTGGTACAAATACGTCTACATAAAAATTATTCCTGGTTAAATTTCCTATCTAAATATAACTTTTTAAAGTCAAAGATACTTTTTTTTACAAAAATATATTCAAAAGAAAAAGCACAAAGAAACCCAAAAGAAAGAAATTTTGTTTTTTGTCCCATAACTTTTGTCCACGGGGATACAGGTATAGATATTGCTTCACAGAAAAAAAACTTACATATTTTTTCTTTAAAATGATGTTTGGTAGAGGTCATTAGGATTTACAGTTTTCGAAATATGATTTTTTAAATTTCGCCACTCACTGCAATTTTGGGCAAGTTTCCTTGTTATTTCGCAAATATTGTTCTGTAACTTTTTTCTACGTAACTTTAGGTATATGCAATGGTACACGTAATAGGAATAGAAATTAATGACCTTTAAAATGGTCTACTCTATAACGTTCTACGACTTTTTTTAAAGAGATTATGGTTTTTCAAGCTTTTATACTTTTAACGATTTTTTTATAATATAATATAAAAATAAAATAAAATGATTATATAATATATTATATAATACCTGATATAAAAAAATATTATTTTTTTATATTTTTTACGATTATTTTTGAAATTTCTCATTATAACTTTTTTTCTTGTACATCAATATACTATCTATATATTGCGCAACAAAGAGGGCTTACTTTCTGTTCTTTAAAATGGTGTATCGTCTTTATTTAAATACATAATGGAAACCGAGTGATACTTTCATATTTTTTTACCTGTATTATTTAAAATTATTTCTTTTACAAAAATTACATAAATATTGATCTTAAAAAACATCACTTTAGTTGAAATTATTTAAACGTTAACATTTAAAAAAATTTCAAAATCAAAGTCCATCTCTTCGTTAGCATTAGCTTCAATATCTTCCTCTGACACCTCAGTTATCTTAGAGTTCCCACAATTAGTACCCATGCACATGCACCCTTTGCAGAATAAAGAACAACTAATTCCTATCGTCCTACAACCGCAGTTTTTTGTACATCCTTTGGTACATTTACATGCTATTTTTTCAAGCAAAGCTTGTGGTGCAGGAGCTTTGACAGTAAATATTGGAATTAATCCATATTTTGAAGTTTGCCCGGCCGAGTCAAGTGGATCCAAAGCATTACCTATAAAAAATAAGATTCAATCATAACACACAATCACATAAAAAAGTTATAATGAGGAATTTAAAAAATAATCCTAAAATCAAAAATCGTTGGAAGTACTTATTACAATTTGAAAAAGCATATCTTATTCAAAAATAACTCTAGAATTTTTTATAATACACCATTTTAAAGTAAACAGAATGAGCTTTCTCTTTTATTATATAATATATACCATATAGAAAAAAAAGTTATAATGGGAAATTTAAAAAATCGTAAAAAATATAAAAACTCGTTAAAAGTATAAAGTCTTCGGAAAGATAACCTCTTTAATAGAAGTCGTGCAACATTATACAATAAACCATTTTAAAGGTAATTGATTTCTATTCCTCTTACATGTACCATTGCATATACCTAAAGTTACGTAGAAAAAAGTTACAGAACAATATTTGCGAAATAACAAGAAAAATTGCCCAAAATTGCTGCGAGTGGCGAACTTTGAAAAATCATATTTCGAAAACTGTAAACCTTATTGACCTCTACCACACAACATTTTAAAAGGAAAATGTGTAAGTTTTTTTTCTGTGAAGCAATGTCTATACCTATATCCCCGTGGACAAAAGTTATGGGACAAAAAACAAAATTTCTTTCTTTTGGGTTTCTTTGTGCTTTTTCTTTTGAATATGTTTTTGTAAAAAAAAGTATCTTTGACTTTAAAAAGTTACATTTAGATGGGAAATTTAACCAGGAACAATTTTTATGTAGACGCGTTTGTACCAAAGTGCATAGAACTCACCCTAATGTAACCTGTGCCCAGGGACTAATTCACCCATTTTTCAAAAACGCACCCATTTAAATGGTAGCACTCCGCGGTTTTTTCATATATAGAGATTCATTGACCATATGAAATAATAAAACCCCGTTAACGTTGTAGTTCCTTTCTATAGTACATAATCAATAGCCTAATAACTAGAGACTGGAAAATATGCACTAAAAAATGTCTAAAATATGCATGCAATATGCATTTTAAAACAAGCTGAATATGCACAATTAACATGCAAATATGCATTTATATATGCACTTATTTTTATATGAATAATTTTATGGTTTACGTTAAATACATAAATAAATAAAAAATAATAAAAATAAATAAATAGGTTTGAATTTAAACCAAATTGTATTATTATTTCTTAATATATTTTTTTAACTTCAGGTTTTGTGACAAATAAAACGGCAAAATATTTTATTTTGACCACAAGATAAATAAGAGTACAATAAAATAAATGTACATATTTTTATTGTTACAATATTGATTCATATTTTCTAAACTAATATTATAAAAAGAGTACAATAAAACAAATTTACATATTTTTATTGTTACAATAAATAATCATATATTGATTCATATTTTCTAAACTAATA
This sequence comes from Diabrotica virgifera virgifera, assembly GCF_917563875.1. Lineage (NCBI taxonomy): Eukaryota > Metazoa > Arthropoda > Insecta > Coleoptera > Chrysomelidae > Diabrotica > Diabrotica virgifera. The sequence goes on along the minus strand of NC_065445.1, from coordinate 20,085,699 downwards.
TTATGTCTTCTATCTGTTAATATTTGTTTATAGGCAGAAAAAGATCTCTCAACGTCACAAGATGTAATTGGGGCATATTTAAACTTTGCTATTAGAGACGGATCCATATTAATATTTTCATCGAAGTTTCCAAAATTGATTATATTATTTATTGAACGCAATAAAGTGAAACCCTCATTTTTGTTTAAAACGTCATCAAGTTTATCTTTAATTTTTACTCCAATTTCCCCATTCAGATTTGTTATTTTCTGTTTAACCGAATCAACAATAGACATACTATTGTGAAGACATAAATTTTGAGCCTCTAATTTTGTAATTGAACTTTCAATGATATCGAAATTCGATTTTATATACAACAATTGATTTTTAATAGACTTTTCTTTAAAAATATTTTGACAGTTATCAATAGCGGTACAAGTCGGATCAAAACTTGAAATAACGCTTTTGATGTCGTCGTAGTGTTCAGATAAAAATATAGCACTTTTAAGCCAAGTTCCCCATCTGGTTAATACTGGTTCTGGTGGTAAAGGAATATCGGGAAGCATCTCCCTATATACCTGTACACGTAGTGGTGCTTTCAGAAATACTTTTTTTACATTATTTATTAAGGTGTTTACATTGGGAAATTCAATTCTAACTTTCTCTGCAACTCTGTTTAGGCCGTGCGCCAAACATGTACAGTGAATTAAATTAGGGAAAAAGATTTTAAGATTGGATGCAGCTTTCATCATATATGAGGCGGCATCACTAAGCATTAATAATATTTTTTCAAATGGTACTTGATCAGGTAAAAAAAAATTTGTTAGGGATTCGTTAACAAATCTAGCTATTGTAGCATAGTTTGTTTTTTCCAAACATTTTACACTAATTAAGTATGAGTTTTTAAAATCGCCAGAGTCGTTAAGAACTCCAACAATTAGATTCGCAATTTGTCGACCCTTTGTATCCGTTGTTTCGTCGACGGAAATCCAAAGATAATCGGCTTTTAACTGATTTTTAATACTCGTCATCACATCTTTGTAACATGCACTGACATATTTTTTCCGAAGAGTTGAAGAACTTGGTATTTGAGCTGGTTTATCTTTAATCTTGCAATAAGTTTTTAAAAAGTTTTGACACGATTTATGTTCTAACTTGTGCAGAGGGATATTGCAGTTAAAAAAAAAATGGCATAAATCCTTTGCAAAGGTTTCTTGCCCAACTGACGTATTCTGAATCTGCAAACTGTTCTGTAGAATCTGCTGGCGAGGTTTATTATCATTTTTTGATAGCTTAGTTTGGTGAAGTGAAGTTTTTATGTGTTGAACTACTTGGAATTTCTTTTGACATGGAATCTGGAATATAATGATAATGATGTTTTAGATGTTTTCGTAAATAGATACCTACATTAAAATGATCAAACTTTTTAAACCTCCCCCAATTTTTTTTTATTTCTCAAAGTGAAATTGAAATCGTCAAACAATAAAGTACAGTCAGTGTACCGTAGTATACAGGGTGGGCCACTCTCAACACCTCGCTCTGTATAAGCCAAACCGTTGCGAACTTTAAAAAACAGTTTTTGAAGAAATGGGACGGTTTGTCATTTTAGAATAGACAGACACATAGATGTGCAAAGAAGTTTGATAAGTTTAAAAATCTATTGAAGTGGAGAACTTACCTTTTTATCACAAATGGTGCAAAACATACTTTCACTGTCGATAACTTTTAGATGATTGTTACTTCCAATCCAACTTCTGAGAAGACTTGATTTTTCCCTTGCTACTTTAGGCATTTTCACAATAATAATAAAATGATTTTTTTACACAGTATAGTCAATAACTTGCAATCACAAAAGTTGAATAATCGGCGATTGATTTAAGACTAACCATTCATAAAATAAAATAATCTATCCTACCCTTAAAACAGTGTTGCCAACTCGACCAATATAGTATTTGCCAAACCTCACAAGAATGATGGAATGATCAGTTCAACAGTAGGTATTCCATTATCAACTAATAAAAAATCCCTATAGCAAGCATAACCCAGTACAGATAAATTATTTGTTTTAAAAAATGCTGAAACATGATCCTGTAGTTAATAGTAATCTCATGGTCCACAGACATAAGTACTAATATAAACATTATTGAAGGCGAAGGGATTTGCTGATGTAGGTGTGTATGTGTGAATGGTTAAACATTTTTTGTTAGGAATCAGATTTGACTCACTGATATCAGTTTCAAGTTCCTGTGAGAGAGTTCCTAAGTTGTTTTAGTAATTGTAAGGCCAACATAAAAATTTGTTCTGAATTAGAAGATTTTCGATTTTTACTAAATAATTTTTATATTATTTAATATGCTAGAAAATATGCTATATGCTAAACAAGAAATAAATAAGCTAAACAACACAAAAATATGCCAAATCTAGCATAAAATAAGCTAAATTGGCAACGCTGCCTTAAAATTTCGTTTTGGTTGGTTTTCCCAGAATAATTCATAGTTGGCCGACACCAGCAGAAAGTACAGGTAATATTTGTAATGTTATTCAAAATATAATCGGTATTTACTTAGGTAATTTGTAAATTCTGAGAAGTCTATAAATCTTAAATATCCGGATAATGATACCTGCAGCTATAAATAACGCCCATTATGTTTATGGGTACAACAACAAAGGAGCTTAACAGCAAAATATTTACTTTCACATTTTATTTTAATGGATGTTGATGTTACTAATATATACCTTATTTTTAAATGGGGTAGAGTAAATTCCCATCAAAATATGCATTTATATGCTCTTAAATCTCCAAATATGCAAGGCATATGCATTTATGAAAAACATGAGAAATATGCAGCATATATATGCATATGCATTTTGCATATAATCTAGTCTTTACTAATAACCCAGACATCCAAAGTGAAAATTTTATTCTAACACCAAATTGTTCTATATGGTCCACATAATGTTCTGTAAAAAGTAACACCATTTTGAGCGTCGGGTTTGGGGGAATGGTGGGGAGAAGTCGGTAAATTAGTAGTTTTTTAAGTTTTTCGTAAATATTTCTAAAATTATGCGGTTTAGCGTGAAGAATCTAACAAAAATGTTCTACATTAAATTTAAAACAAAAAAGATCCTATGCATAAAAAGTTACGGAGGGTGTAAATTGGAGGTTTTCCATATTTTTTAAATTTTTGGGCAAATTATAATATTATTACCTACTGAGGAAACAAATTTTTTTAACAGGATTGTGTTTTCTAAGTTTAATTTGATATTTCAATGACCGGTGGTATGTTACTGATAAGCCCTTTAAGGAATGTCAACCTCACTACCTCTACAGGACTAGGCCATATAAATATCTGATACGAAGGAACCCACTTTGAACTTTCTATGGACAATGCAGCATGAATATCTTTCTAACAGTAAAATTTTCGTTTCAAATTTAATGTAGAAAACTTTTGTATAGAATATTGTTCACGCTAAACCGCTTACGTTTAGAAATATTGACGAAAAACGTAAAAAACTACTAATTTTCCGACTTCTCCCCTTCCCCTCCTACCAAACCCAACCCTTAAAACGGTGTAACTTTTTACTGAACAATGTGTGGACCATATAGAACAATTTAGTTTGCGAGTGGTTTGTTGGTTTTGGCGCGCCTGAGTTGAATATTTCTTGTAATGGAGTGGGCGGAAGGAAATATTATTACTGATGCTTACCGTGGAAAATCTGTATTTTGGGTATCGCGGAAATCGTTATCAAAATAGAAAACATTAATAAATTAAACAAATTTTGTTTTTGTTACTTGGTAAAAAAATCTTCTAATTTAATTTTATTTGACTCATTCATATTGACAATTCAGACGTATACTGTACATTTTAAAGTAGTTGTAGTTGTAGAAATAAAGTAGATATAATAAATAGTTTAATATTAAGGAAACGGTAAACCGACACCCTCGTCAGGCCTCTTTAGTGTTTACGTTCACCCATTAACGACTATTTCTAACAACGATAAATCGTTACGTTGATTATTAAATAAATATCCGGTACTTTGTAACGGATAGGTGCTTTTTTATATTAGTAGCTATATGTATTACCATTGTTTGTATTACTATAGATACGACAACCCTATTATAAAAATTAAAATTAAATAATAAAATGTTTCATCTAGAGCATCTGAAGCTACGCTTCAACCGCCTATTATTACCCCTGGTTTTACCCAAGATACTCATTTTATTCAGGCTCAGTCGACCTTTATATCTATACATACCTTTAAATATTTTAACCCCTCTGACATGCCCTAGTGATAGTTAAATATAATATACACCGCAATTCCCTTTAAAACAGTTTTAATTTAAATACCCTTAGGCTTTTATTTGTTTTATATTTTATTTCATATATAATTTTTTTAACTTTCCCATTTCATATTTTCTAGTTTACCTAGCTGATTGTGTGCTTATCGATTTCAGTGGCAAGACAGACTGAAAAATTCACTGATACATGTTTTATTGGAGCAATGCCAGAAGTATTCATAAATAAATTTCCTGCAGTGCAGTAGCAGCCTCGGTTCTCCTGAAAAATTTACGATGTGTACTCTTACGGATACAAACACACAGGAAAAGAGGAATTCTCAATAACATTATGGCAATATAAGGACAAGTAGACAATTTTGGTTTCAAATTAAAATTTTCGTATAAGACAAACCTAGTTCATAAAATTTAATCAAGTTTAATAAAGTTACAGGTAAATAAAATTTTTAAGGAAATATAGTCTAAAAAAACCATAAAATCCTTTATAAAAAAAAAAGAATGTGTGTGTACTTTGTACGCACGTAAGAAGATATTCTTTTATTATATAATAGGTAATTTAAACGAAGTAAATATACTTAAAAGGTTATTTGTACTTATTTCATTTAAAAATCAAACTAACTTTCTTATCTACCACTTTCGAAAAAGAAGAATATCTTCAAAAATTATATAATAATATACTTACAATCATAAAATCTATAAAAAACATAAAAATAATAACTTGCTTGGGGCTTGAACCCACTTCACGTCTACCGCGCCGTACGAAAGTTGACGGCATTTCAAATTGCACCACATTCGTGTATACGTCATGTGGGAATATACACAAACTAAACGTTTACACCATAAATTTATATGAATTTAATAAAATTATTAGTTTGATTTTTGTCGAAATAAAATACAACAAAATATAGAGTAAGAAAACGATATATGAGATGAAGATTTTTAGAAAGTTTGTTCGTAATCAGATTATGTAAATTAAAGCATTGCCTACTAATAGGTAACTACATTATTTTGTTTACATTTTCCAAATAGATAGGTATTGAAACTATTAGGTATTTCCAACTGAAACATTTATAATTACGTACCTGCGGCTTTTCAAAACTATTTAAAAAGTCACTATAATTATAAATTTGATTTTATTTCTGTCCACACATCAACAAAAACTAATATTATACAATATTTTTGTTTTCCGATAACCTCCATATTGAACAATTATTGACAGATCATTTCAAAATTTCAACACCCAATCAGAGCCCGTATAACGACTAATACCATACTGTCGGTGTGCGCATGCGCGCGGATCAATCAAATTTTACCCTCAATCGATTCGCCGCTAAAGAAGAATATATTCAAAAATATATTTGTTAAAATCCCTCTACAGGGCTACATCACAGAACAGAACTAGTTTTCAATCGGTTGACCGATCATCATCAGTGTTTGCCTAAAATGTGTATAACCTGATAAAATAATGCAAAGTATTTAAAATTTTGACTACGATTTTAAAAGTTATAGGTTATACTCACTCAGAATCTAACATGCTAACCACCAAAGTAAAAAATATTTGGGTAAAAACCCTTTACAATTAATCCGCCATAAGAACATAGAAATAAAATGTGAAATTAAACATGGATGTTTAAAATATCCAATGTTTCATGATCTAGGTACCATTGAGCTCGAGCTTAAGTGGCTCTGATAGCGGAAATTGTGAAGGATGACATGACAGAAATGACAGTTCCACAGGAAGTTAAAATTTCATTGTTAGTTTTGTGAAATTTATTGTAAAGCTTGTTACATTACGAACAATAAAAACAATCACTCCCACTGTGGTAAATAATCTGTTAAATTGGAAATAGACCTGATGTAATAGTTAGAATGTTTGCAATGAAATCATCAGTGTTTGCCTAAAATGTGTATAACCTGATAACATAATGCAAAGTATTTAAAATTTTGACTTTTTAAAAGTCAAATTAATAAAATAATGCAAAGAATTAAAAATTTTTGACAAAGTATTTGAAATTTTTAGCATAATCGTAGTTAAAATTTTAAATACTTTGCAGTATTTTATCAGGTTATACACATTTTACGCAAACACTGATGATGATCGGTCAACCGATTGAAAACTAGTTCTGTTCTGTGATGTAGCCCTGTATAGGGATTTTAACAAATATACCTTTTATAAAGGATTTTATGGTTTTTTATAATAAATGGTGTACATCCAACTACAGGAAAAAATTTTATCCTTGTGGAAATATTGTCTATTTTCTTATAAACGAAGATCAGTCGTGCTGCGTAAATTTTAAGTTATACACGTGCGAGGTATCTAAGAGTCTCATTAATGTGAAATTACATAAACAAGGAGAAGGAAAAAATTTGAAACTTTCGATCTACCTACTCTTAGGCGAACAATAATCCTACACGAGCAGTACTCGTCAAAGATCAAGTACGGACCTTAAATATTCAGTTTGCAACTGCACATCCAGTTCTTACATACACAATAAATACTCGCTACATTTGTGATCCAAACGTTATCAAATTACATCTACTAATAAATAGAATTCTTTAATATATATATATATATAAATATAAATAAAATTAAAACAAAATCTTTAAAATCAACACACATTAAAATTGTATATATGTCATTCACTAATTTGATCTACACAAACATTATAACAGGCACAGATTTGTTGGTTGACTTACACCAACTATCTCATCACCCTCAAGAATTCCTAAATCCCATAAATTTGTTTACCTTTGCTGCATCCTCCGTCTATTCCACCATATCCCGTTAACATAACTTCAACAGAAACATCATGATAATGAATACTGAGTTGTTAGCACCTTGTATCCGAATCATTTTGTAACTTGTTACCTTTGACCTGAAGATGCTCTACAAATTTTAAAGAGCGAAACCGGTCGTCGGAAGTTATAATAAAGATTGAGAGTAAGTCTGACTTTTACTTCATTTAAAATGAACTCTCACATGCAACCCATTCAAGATTTAAACAAGGAATCATTTTCATATAACAGGTAGATCCCTTGTTTATGAAACTCCACATCTCCAACAATAGCACCCCGCTGATCTGAATACTAATGAGAATCTTAGACACCTGGTACTACCTTAACATACACTAGTGTACAACAGTCGTGGCAGAAGTGGAGGGATTATAATTTTGAACAAGTGGAAAGAACATCTAATAAGGGTAATCAGAAGCGAAAGAATAATGAGTGTCCTACTGAATACTGACGATATCAACGTGAACATATGTAATAAATGTGCCTACGTCCCACAAGTAGGGTGTAAAAAACAGAAAACCTAAGAATTATGGAGTAACCTTGATTGCGAGATGCTTGAGCCTCCTGCAGAAGAAAAATGTAGTTTATTGGAGGGGATTTGAATAGAAATAATGGTAGAGAAAGAGCCGAAATAGAAAGTGTTCATGGAGATTGGGGGAGGGGAATAAGAAATTGTAAAGAAATAATGTGATTGATTTTAAAGTGGCAAGGAACTTGGCTGTGATTACGTTATTGATGAAAACTGAAGACCAGCAGTCTACCTACAGGTGGGGAAGGAAAAGTTAGATAGATTTTGTACTGTATAGAAGAAGTGAACTAAAAGAGCTTACCGACAGTTAAGTGATAAAGGGTGGAAGCAAGTAGAACATCAGAAAGTAAAGTGATGGAAGTTAAAGAATAATTACACTTTTATAAAAAATAACTCTTTTATAATAAAATGTTTTTATTATTTATATGAGAGAATATAATAGTTATTTATGAAACAGTTCGTGAAGTATACTTTTTGCGAACGCACGCGATTTTTAGAGCACGAGCGACAACGGAGCGAGTGCTATAAATCGCGTTAGTGGTCTTTGCGGTGGTTAGCTTGAGTCCGTATTCATCGCACGTTGTGGTAATCCTATTAATCAGATGTTGAAGTTCTTCTAATTGCTTGCAATTAATACCGTTTCATGCGCGTATCTCAAATTATTAATATTGATGCCATTGTTTCAAGTCAATGAAACACATATAAACCGGATGTCCAACGTATCTGCATCTCTGTACCATAACTTGAATACTAAATAGTGCTTTTTTGGTTTCAAGGTTATTGTGGAATCCAAACTGTTATTCGTAGAAATATCTTTAAAACATGACTCATGAAGCTAATGGTTCGGCAGTCACATCTTTTCGTAATTGCTTTTTTAGGTATCGTCACAAAAGTCGACAGCTTGAATATAGCCAGTTTGATACACTTTATTAAAAAGATGAAGAAGAAATATTTTGCATAAACTTTCGTACTTCGTCCACCCTTGTATAATTAAAGTATTTGCTATTTATTGTTTTATCAATGTTTTCCATACTCGTAACTAGCGTTACCAGGTGTCCCGATTTGTGCGGGACGTCCCGATTTTCAGGGGACTGGGGACGCGTACCGATTTGTACCTGATCGAGACACTAAATGTCCCGATTTTCACCCATGAAAACCAATTTCAGGAGGACTTGCAGTGAATTTTATAACTATGTTATAAAAACAAGGCCCTCTTAAAAGCGGCAAAATCGAATAAAAAATATAATTTTAATAAAAGATAAATAATTTACTTAATCTATGATTTTTTTTTTGTAATTTCGTCTGATTATTATGATTATGTAGGATTAAATACAGATTATAGAAACACCTTGTAGTCTAGTAAATAAACGGTAAGTACCGTGTAATTTTCAGGATCAACTCCGAATTGCATGAACATTTGGACGGCTTGTGCCGTTGGTTGCTTTTACTCGGGGGTGACAGTCACCCCTAGTTGGGGAGTGAAAAACCGCGCGGTTAAAATAAGTCCGGAGATGGATAAATTGAGTAATTCTAAGCAATTTTAGTTCTATAGAATTTTAACTTAGTTAATACTTTTCGAGTTATTTACGATTGAAAATGTTTATTTTTCGACAAAAAAATCACGTTTTCAGACGATTTTCACAAATAACTCAAAAAGTAAGTATTTGATCGAAAAAATATTCTTAGCAAAAATGTAGCATAATATAAAAAAATGAAAAAAATTGTGAACTCGTAAAACCCAGTAAATCAGTAGCTCATGAAAAATACGTTCTTATTCGTCAAATTCCAAATCAAATATTTCAACGTGAAATAACCAAGAAATGAAGCACTTTTCGGAAAAAACCATTTAAAACTTTTTTAATAAAGCTCTATTTTTATGTTTTAAAAAAGGTTCTAGCATCAAAACTAAGCGAGTTATGCTCAAAATCAAGTTGACTCCTGTTTTTTGGTAAAAAAATCGTGGCAAACAATTTACTTTACTTATGTATTTTTTACATGACTGAAAGATCCTGAACGAGTTACTAATCACGAGTGTATGCAAAATATGAACATTAACAGCCATATTTTAACCAATTTTTTGCGAATATTGTTTTATTGTTTTCCATACTCGTAACCTTCATAACACGGATAATTTTTCCCTGCAATCGACCACGTTTACTGCGGGATATCAAATAAAATAAAACGCAAGGAAACTTCCGTAGCCTCTGGTGTATTTCATACAATCAAACATTGAACTAATTGCATCTCCGTTCGTTTTAACTTTTTTGCGCCGCCTCGTGTACCGCTATCTACACGAGTTGTGTTGGTTTTTCATGTTTAGATGAGAATATTTTTCCTTAAGAACGCCAATCTATTGGCGATGCATAACATACCTCAGCCGGAACATATTTTTTGCAAGTACGAATGAGGTTTTTGTGCATAATATCATTGAAAGTTATTTCTATTATATTGTATACATATACATAATGGTTATTGTATTATAATATAGTGTATACAAATGGAAGTATAATACGTTCCATCATAATGGAAATAGAATATAATAAAAATTATTTTCAATGTTATTATGTACAAAAACTCATTCGCACTTGCAAAAAATATGTTCCGGCTGAAGTATGTTATGCATCGCGAATAGATTGGCGTTTTTAGGGAAAAATATTCTGATCTAAACATGAAAAACAAACACAGCTCGTGTAGATAGCGGTACACGAGGTGGCACAAAAAAGTTAAAACGAACGGAGATGCAATTAGTTCAATGTTTGATTGTATGAACATAATAGTATAAGCTAAAGGTGTGTCTCCACCAAAGCAACATACTTCAAATTCTGTGTTTTACAATGTTGAAGTAGGTTAAAATAAGTTTCACATTTTTGCAACAAAGAGTCCCCACACACACTTTGTTGTATCATGTTGCAGTTTTTTGCCCGTATTTGTAACTTGATGCATTATCATGTATTCATTGAAGCACCAGTTGTTTATTATGCATGACGAAAGAGCCACCTGGTCCGAATTTCTTTATAGCCTTGTATTTCTTGTTTTCTCTGTAAGACTGTGCTTACAAATTTTTTATTGTTCGTTTTTCCTCTTCTATCAGCTCCCGTTTGCAGTATCCCTAAGTATTAGTGACCCTCAGTATCCCCCCGCAGTATTCAGATTAGCGTTAAGTGTTGTGCTTGAAAATACACACTCGTATGTTTCGGGAAAGACTTTCTATCCCGGCACCACCCTCTCGCCCTGCAAGTACTAGGGAAGCTCGCCTCTTTTAAACATTTAGGCAGGGTGTTCTCAACCGAGATTGAGGCAACATCCCGTTGCCCCACTCAAGTGTGTGTCATGACTCATGACGAGATCCGAGCAACACACCGTTGCCAGACTCGACTCTCAAAAAAGCATAAGGTGTGCTCCAGTACGAGGTGTTTGCAAAACACTGTTGCTCTCTCAAAGCCGCTGAAAAGTATAAAGTGTGCTCCAGTTCGAGGTACAATACGCTCGTTGCTCCCTCAATCCACGTAAAAGTGTTTCAATAGGTTCAGTAGGGACTCACCTGTTTCTCAAGTAAGAAGAAGACACGACATCTACGTTGCCAAATAGCCTACACAGCCGGAATCGTGGAACAAGTGGCTTTGGACAGGCAATATAGTGCGTACACAAGCTTTAGACTGAATGACTCATTGTAGCTCGGTAGTATTTATAGTAGTTATATGTAGTAGTTTTCTCTCGATCAACACTAGTGTTGTATCCAACCATTTTTTTTAAGTGTTTTGCTCTTTCTCTCTCTTCTCTCGATCAACACTAGTGTTACATCCACGCATTTTTGTTTAATAATATGTTTTGCTCTTTTTCTCCTAAGTCTATTCTTGCTCTATTTGTATACATCTGTTGTGAATAAATAGTTGGTACTCATTGTAAAAACTCCTTTAAACCTTGGTGTTTAAATATCCCTCTCCCACCCCCTTTATTACAGGTACAGGTAGATATCATCATATATTGTATTTAGAACCAGAACCTATAGTAGTACAGTCACTCTCTTTGTTAGGACGATTTTTATGACCCTCCTATTGTCATGTTGTGATAGCTATTATCTCAACATATATTTTCACAGTTTACATATACTGCCACAAAAATTGGAACAGCCATTATGTTTAGCTTCTCTTCATTTATAAATTTTTTCAGCTGCACTCCAAAGACATATATGTTGTTTATAATTGTCTATTAAGTTAATGCAGGCTTCTACAGTACATTTAAATACCATTTTAATAACCAAATTCAGATAACAAAACAAACAGTATGAACCTGTCAAAAAATAGCGACTACGACCAACTAAAAGCCGTCCACACTAATGTTAACATTTGTCGCCGTTCCACAATGTTTCAAGATTTCCTTTTATCTTTACCGCCGAAGATGAAAAAACACAACATACTCCAACTGCGACGTAAAAATACTGCAACACAGTGCAACATACTACAACAACTGTCAACTTTTATGTTGTTGTTGCAATAAGTTGCCGTATGTTGTTTTGGTGGAGACAAAGCTTAAGATATACAAAATAAAATATCACAGGCAAAAGAGAAGTAAACAACGTCACGAGGCAGAGGGGCTACCTGGGCAACATTTTTTTTCTTCTTCTTTTATATAGGTAAGTAATTTTGCTTGTTAGTTGGCTGGTTGTTGCCTTTCTGAAATATTGTCATTCCACTTCTTGTGCGTTCGGCCGACACTTCTTCTAACACGTGGTGCTTTGTCCTCTTGCTATTTGAATGATTCTTGTGTCCGGTATGTTACTGATGTGATTGTTTCATTCTCTTTACTTTTAGCGTCCACTCTTTTATGATCTGTACATTACATTTTGTTATGATCTCGACAATTCTTATTCGGTCTTTCAGCTTGTTTCCTGTGATATTTTTGATTATTCTCATTTCTGGTGTCTTTAGGACTTCTACATTTTGGCTATGTTACGTCTTTTTTCTGATAAAATTGTTCATTTGGTCTCCCAGTGTTCTTTTCGCTGATATCCCATAAAAAATTACCTGTGTTTTATTTAAATAACGAAAAATATGTTCATATTTACACCATAATATGATACATTTTAAAAATTTTAAATTTTTCATGGAATAAATGAAAACATGTGTTTTTACGCCATGAGAATTTTCAGCTTATTATGAAAACATGCCCAGAGGAAGCGGGATACAATGTATACTCTACTACAAAAACGTTATACAGTTATTAAAGTTTCAAAACTATGCTTTATTAAAGATATTGTTTTAAAATATTTTACCATTAGTCAGCTAGTCCTAACAATAAAAGTACGTCTATGATGTCAGTTGAAACAAAATTTTTGTATACAGATTGGGAAAGAACCTAACGTAGGTATCCTTAAACGGTAGGAAGTGAGAAACACCTGTTTAAAATGACATAGCGATATTAGGTATCCCAAATACCTTGTCGAAAATTTACTAGTGGAAATAACTCAAGCAGAGGCTCAACAATGTTTCCAAACTTATTATTTTTATTTGACCTGTTGTTTTTTTTTGCATTTAAAAAATCTGCTAAGACGATCAAAGTACCCTGCACAAACCTTATGGAAATTAGGTCCCAGTGGATTTCGTTCATACTTTAGGAAAATACTCTTTGAAGCATTCTGGAGAAAAAGTTCTCATGGGCACAACTTAATCGTATGAAGGACTTTCAAGATATAGAGGAACAAATTTGGAAAATTATAAGATTTACTGGGTATTCCAATTCCCTGAGTTACTGGTTATCTGGCAACATGTAGAAGTTTGCATGAAGGAAAAGTACTAGTAGTCTAGGATTTTTTCCTGACTATCCAATGGCGACCTTTACTTTGACCTTGCCCTTCAACGGGCGTCATCTTCTAGAACTTCGAAGGTTTTCGCCATTAAATTGATACAAACAGATTACTCATGAGTTTTTGGGATCGCTAAACAGTAATATGCCATCAGAATTGACCTCCGGAGGACTAGATGGCCAGGGCCACTGCAAGGGACGTCATCTTCTAGAGTTTCGATGGTTTTAGGCATCTAATTGATGCAAATGAATTACTGGAGGGTTTTTTGAGGTCGCTACACACGAATATGCCACCAGAACCGAATCCCGGAGCACCTGGTTTCCAAGGTCAATGAAAGGAGCTCCTGGAGTTTCGAGGGTCTTTGGTACTACATTAATGCAAACGGATTAGTTATAGGTTTTTGATGTTGCTGAATACGAATACGTGATCAGCACAGACACAGCAGCACTTGATGCCTAAGACAGGTTATCTTCTGGAGTTTCGGAGAAATCAAATGGAGGAATCAAATGGATTATTCTTAGGTTTCTAACTCCAGAAGATAACTTGTCTTAGGCACCAGGTGCTCCTGTGTCTTTGCTGATCAAGCATTCGTGTTCAGCAACCGCAAAAAGATATAACTAATCCGTTTGCATTAATGTAGTGCCAAAGACCCTCGAAACTACAGGAGCGCCTTTCATTGACCTTGGAAACCAGGTGCTCAGGGAGTCGGTTTTGGTGGCATATTCGTGTTTAGCGATCCCAAAAACCCATGAGTAATCTATTTATATCAATTTAACGCCGAAAACCCTTGAAACTCTAGAAGATGACGTCCGTTGAAGGTTAAGGTCAAAGTAAAGGACGTCATTGGATAGCCTAGCCAGGAAAAAATCTTAGTCTACTAGTACTTCTTCTTGATCCAAACTTCTACATGTTGCCAAAAAACCAGTAACTCATGGGATTGGAATACCCTGTAAATCTTATAATTTTCCGAGTTTGTGCCTCTATATCTTGAAAATCCTTTATACGATTGCTTCAAAGAGTATTTTCTCATAGTATGAACTAAATCCACTGGGACCTAATTTCCATAAGGTTTGTGCGGGATACTTTGAGCGAATTGATTTAAATGGCAGCTTGTTATTCTTATTGGGAATAAGCCATAATTTTAGTTTAAAACAGAATTACAATAGATTATAATTTCGACAGAACATTTAAATCACTCCTCGTATTTGCCGTTTAATTTAAGGAGCCTACTTAATAACCATACGACATATGAAAAAACACACTTTCCTATCCTTAAAAGATTTTCCGACAATACCAGCGTCCTACTCCAGCGTATCCGTATCAAATTTCTTGTCTTTGGAGTTTTCTTTTTTCCTGCCAAGGTTTATCTCTTCTATGTATTGTCAGAAGGCCTCGTACGTCACTGCCGTCGAAGAATTACGAGAAAGGCGTATTATCTAGAGCCGATAACATTGTCCCAACGTCTAGAAACACGTGTGCTGATATTATCGTAAGGCTCTCAGAGCTCAGGGACGGCTTTCTAGATTTCTTTGGCCCCCTCGGGCTAATTTCAAATGAGATTTTTGGTTTAGGGTTATATAAAAAATATGGAAATGGATGATAGGATTAAAAATCACATATATTGTCGAAATTTTGCTTAAACGTATTGGACTTGTTTTAAGATATAGTTTTTAAAAAATATGTGTTGAGAAATATTAAAACTTTGAAAATTGTGGAAAATTTAAGTAGCACTAAAAATAAACGTCAATTATATATTATGATGGTTATTTAAAAATGTGTTGTTTTTGTTAATTTTAGTTGAAAAGCTAGGAAAATGTCAACCTTTTATTACATCTTTTTTTCGGAAATTAGTTATTATTTATAAAAACCAAAAAAGCATAAAATATTGGAAAAATTGTATAATAATATTAGACATTTCTATATGTAAGGCTAACATAGGCATGTACAGTGGTGTTAAAAAGTCCTGCATCATCTAAGCGCCTTATAGTTTTTGAGGTTTAACACAAGTTTTTTGTATATTTTCGCTAATTAATTTTAAGTTTGTGCTTGTAATTAGCATTATCAGCATACTTACTAATGTTTTTTTAATTACTAGCTCAAAATTCTACAGAAAAGATTAAAATAATCTGATTGAAGGGATTTTCCATAATCCGAGAAAATTATGAGGTGATTATTAAGTCGTTAAAGTACTATTAAATTGAATCTTAATGACAAATTTGCCACATACTTTGACTATATAAACACTGTAGTTACCTTAACACACATTTATTCGCTCTTTGATTTTTGATAAAAAGGTCAAAATGTCATCCCAGACCAAACAAACTAAATTATCGAACGAAAAGCGTTTTGAAATTATTTTTCACCATAAAAACGACAAATCTAGTCGCGAAATAGCATCCGCAGTAAGCTGTAATCAATCTACTGTAATTAGAGTCATAAGAAGATGCTGAACAAGGAAAAATCGACGACAGACCGCGTATTTGGTAAGGTGATGCAGGACTTTTTAACACCACTGTAAGTGTTTTAATCATAACAAAGCAGTAAAAATACCAAATTGAGTTCTTCTAATGGCCATTTTTTATATGTGTACTAAATAACAATGAAAAATTGTATATCCGTGATTAACATTCAAAGAAAGGTCCGTGAATATAGACACCCACGACTTTATCCCTTATGCTTTTGAGAGTATGGAAAGATGAAATCAAGGAGAGAAAATATGCGAAAACTGTTGTTAAGTTTCCTATGGAAATCTTCGTGAAAATTTAAAATCTTTTCTTTTATAAAAATGTCACACGTTCTGCGAAGATTTTCTCGCTTATGCCATTTTACGAATCGATAGATGAGTACTGCTTATATTTTTTAAAAGTTTTGGCATGTGGGCTATTGGTGCCTTTACAGTGTTAATTATGACCTAAACATGTAACAACAATAATACGTCAGTGTGTACGATTTTCTGCTTCATGCCACTTGAAATTTGTTAGTCGTTACGATAAGAAACCTGCAAAAAATATAACCGCAGGTTGTGAAAACGAAAATTTTTATTTTTTAGACAAACATGGTCTAACTTAAAATTTCCTGTTCTGTTTGCTTATCTCGTATGAAATTTTCAGTGCACAAAAAGTGTAATAACCAACAAAATAGCACAAAAGATGGAAAACGTATTAAGTTGTGAGATAAAAAGAAATAAAACTAATCGAGTTGGGAAATTTAGCGACATTAACCTATAAATTGACATTATAATGATTGTTTCCCACCTTTAGACGAAGCTAGGACAAATAATCCCCGGACAAATAATCCCGGACAAAAAATCCCCACAAATTATCCCTGGACAAAATATCCCCGGACAAAAAATCCCAGGACAAATAATCCCCGAACCAAAACTCCCCACAAAAAATCCCAGACAAATAATCCCCACAAATTTTTTTGTACAAAATATCCCCACAAAAAATTCCGGACAAAAAATCCCCAAGAAATATTTGCCGTCGAACAGCTCTCTAAAAATGTTCCTGAAATTTTATCAAATTTCGAGTTCCAATTCCATGCTGAAAACTTTATTTGTGTTATATTTTTGTTAACCTTATTTGTTTATACATGACAAAAAGTGTGAGTTTTTTCAAAAATCGTGGAAAATATGGGGAATGAGCTAAGGCCCTGTTTTCATGTCTCCATTTGATCCCACGACATTTATTTTTCGATAATACAAAATTTTTTTGAATGCCCTTATTGAACGTGGGTTAAATAGCAAATCTTTATTGTTATTTGACATAAAAAAATTGAATTTTTAGCAAAAAGTAGGTGTACTCATACGAGTACAATGGGCTGATTGGGAGTCAAAATATAAAACATTGTAAAATGAAAATGTTTTATTTTCTTACAATATAGGTAGGTACAAACGTACTTGGGTTTATCCTGTATTATAATCTAACTATAGTCTGTTCGCTAAACTCAGACGCAACTTTCTAGATATTTTAGTCGGTAATTTTGTCAATTTTAGTAAAATTGGCAAAAAAAATTACTAAATAGTTAATAATCACTAAATAGTTAGTAATTTTGCCAATTTTTGCAAAATTGGCAAAAAACAAAAAAATTATCGACTAAAATATCTAGCCAGTTGCGTCTGAGTTTGGCGAACCGACTATAGCATTGAAATTCAAACACAGAGTAACTTCACACTTTATACTACAAGTCCAACGCACTTTGGTGGCATAGGCTACATCGAAGTTGTTTGTCTATTTTCTTTGGAAAGTGACCGCTTTCATCCATTTTTAGACCAATTGGTACAAATTCTGTTAGTCGTGTTTTAGAATAAGTAGATTTTTTAATGTAGGTATTTTTAAATTTCTTGGAAACGGGTCCACGAAATTGCACTAGTCATCAACAATTGCGCTCTCGTGCTAATATATGGTATCCCGTAAAAAGTAAAATATATAAGTATTCAATAATTTCATTGTCAAAACATTTCTCGAAATAGTTCGATATGAGATTTACCTCGGATTTACTTTTTCATATCATCCAGACGGCCCTTGTAACCTGTTGTAGGTGTCATACTAGTATCAGTAATTTCTACTGTCCAGTCAGATTCTTTGGTTGTATTTTGACCCTTCAATATTTTTTTTTCTAATGGCAAGGGGAAGATTGTCTTCTTTGTCGTTGTCAGAGTCATTACTGATGTAATGAACTATTTCTCTATTTCTCCGGGAATATCATTCGGAAACCTTTGGGTCTGAAGATCATCCTTATCTATGTCCTCATTGTCAGTTTGATAGTCAACCTTGAAGCTAAAGTGGCTGTTTTATGTTTTCCATAAAATCCGATTGGACTCATAGACCGCAATCATTGAAAATCAATTCCAATACAAATATTGAACATGAATGAATAAAAAGCCAAATAAACATATTTTATCTCATACAAACCCAGTGTACTTAAATGAGTACATGTCTATTTTGTAACATAAAAACAACAATAATAAAAAGATTCTTTTAAACTGTATAAATAAACATTACCAGTAATTACCCTTCCAACAATAAAAGTGAAAAAAACGATAAATAACATCAAAACCACAAAATAGCAACACTTGAATGATTCAACAGAAATATGGAGGTTAGCTTTACTGGCTCACAGATTAGGAAGAGGAGCGCCTCCGAGGGTATAATTTGTGAAAATCTATTAGAACACTTCCTAATAGAATCGGATATATACAATACAGTCATAGAGTACCACTCTTTTGCATGAAGTGTCACTACTAGGCCATTTTTGCTGCTGTACTCGGACGAATACAGTGGGACCAAATTGGTTAACGCGCATTTTGATAACGCACGATTACAACTACATACATTTTACTTGAGACCGTTCACATGCCAACGTGCGTCTTAATGACCAAAACGCGCGTTAGCATGTGAACGGTCTTCAGTAAAATGTATGTAGTTTCTTTGCAGCAAGTATTTCTTGGGGATTTTTTGTCCGGGATTTTTTATGGGGATATTTTGTCCAAAAACCTTTGTGGGGATTATTTGTCAGGGATTTTTTTCGGGATTTTTTGCCCGGGGATTATTTGTCCGGGGATTTGTTGTCCAGGAATAATTTGTGGTAATTTTTTGTCCGGGATTATTTGTCCTGGGATTATTTATCCGGAGCCCCCTTTAGACGTATTGTACGAGTTTGGCAACTACCACTGTCATAGTGACAGTTTTAGTTAACATACTCCTCTGATATGGGTAAAGGTAGGAAACAGTCAATATAATGTAAATTTATTGGTTATTATCGCTAAATTTCCCAACTCGACTAGTTTCATTTCTTTTAATCTCACAACTTAATACACGTTTTCCATCTTTTGTGCTATTTTGCCGGTTATTAGCGCGCTCATCACTGTATATGACATTACATTTTAATCTACTTCACAAACAAAATAACAAACATACATTTCTTGGCTGTCTCTCGCCACTTATCTCACCACCCTCAAGAACTGTTCCATATACTTGTTAACCTTTACAACATTTTCTGTCTATTCCACCATATCCCCATTGGCATAATTTGAGCAATAAATTATGTTATTAAATACTCAAGAAGGAGCCCCTTGTAGCGGAATGTAGGTACAATACGTTATCATTGCATAATTACAGACTGCATACATTTGCATGTGTTTGTGGAGATGAGGTCGTTTGTTGCTGCCGTTATGTGTACGTGCATATGTATTTGTCTGAGAGCGAAACCGGTCGTCGGGAGTTACAATAAATTATTGAGAGTACGTCTGTCTATACTTCATTTCTAATAAAAATGTACTTTTCTCATCGAACTGCAAAACTTATGGAACTTGCCTTAAAAAAGCTGTGCAGACCTTATATAACACGAACACGACATTTAATATTTACAACTAGGAACTATATTTTACAGAACTTTAATTTTATTGTTATGTTTTTTTTTCAGCATCATCAAGTCAAGGAGCGTTTTTTCTGAATGCGGCACTGCCCGCTCTCTGCTACATACTAGTGTACATGTCTTCTTCAACTTCAAGATAATTTTTCTGCTATTCGCATAAAGTGACGATCATACTCGTCGACAGGAAAATATAAAAAAAAGCCAAAGACACTGAATATGTGAGTAAAACTTTTTTGATTATTCGCTGCTTTGAACATTCCCTTTGTATATTTTCTGTTTACCGTTTGTTCTTTTCATCAATGTAGTTTCATATGGCACTAAATTGTTTCCATTGTAACGTTTTCCTATGTAAAAGAGTACGAAATCAAATTTGGCGTTAGTTTATTTCGGGAATTGAATAAGGGAAAGTGATATTTAAAGAAAATCTTATCGAGTATTTATTTGTTTTTACTAATAATACATGTTGTCACAAAAAGGCACGTCATAAATTAAATGACATATTCTGGGTCGTAAAATAGTTCAATTTAACCTAACTTACCTGAGTAGGCACAAATGTTCATATAAAAAAATTACAGCGATTTAAAGTTACAAAATGAAAATCAGTTTTTTACAAAATATGGGGAATTATTAGAGATATTTTATTGTAAATGGACAGGTGATATTGTAAATGATATGTTTGGCAGGAACCTCTTAAAAAAATAACATTGTAATGTGTGCACCCCATTCCTTAGACCCCCCAGAATAAGAATGCCACACGTCCATTTTCAATAAAAAATGTCTAATAGTTTTCAATATATGGGAAAAACAGATTTTCGTTTTGTAACTTCAAAGGGCTGTGCCTTTAACTTTTTTAATGTGCATATTTGTACTAAGTTAACTAAGGCATTTTTGGTTCCCGATGATATGTGATTTACTTTATGACCTGCCTGTTTGTTACACCCTGTATAAAGGTATATTATACACTCCTGGCAAAAAATCGGGACACTTGCATTTTGCATGTTTCTTTAAATTCTGTAGTTGTTAAGTGGTTTAAATCGGGAGGAATTAAATATTATTAATAGAGATCATTCCTTTCAAACACTAAAAACGTAATAATAGAAAAAACCTTTATAAAAAATAGAGTTTCGCAAAAAAAATTATTGAAAAATTAAATACAAAAAAAAAATAAAATTTTGGTTGCCCACAGTTGGCTGTTCTTTAGGTTTAGTATTGGGTATTACTTCCTTTATATATGTATATCTAGGATTTCAATACGCCTAGACATACTTGCAAAAAGTTGCTGACTCTGTTCTTGCGGTACATATTTTTACATTCTTCGTTCCAAGCTATGTTCAGTTCTTGAATTCTTTCTCACAATGGTTGCCTCTTTTTATTTTTTTTTTCTAAAATCTCCCAGAAATTTTCTAATGGATTCATGTCAGGACTACAAGCGGGCTATTACCAAAACGGGAATTTCGGAAGTACTTAAGTAGTCCATGACGATTGGCGCAGTATGTACCAATATATAGGGTGAGGCAGATAAAGGGCCTATTAGAAACATCTCGAAAACTAAAGACAACTGAATTATGAAAATTGGAATAAGGGGGTTTTGAAGACTGATCTATTTAATGAAAATATTTTCATCTATTTGGTACTTCCGGTTATACCGGAAGTTGCTTATAACTTCGTTTTTTTGAATGGGACACCATGTATATTTTTACATTTTTGGATTCTCCTCGATTTCTTCTTTCTTAAAATATAAGGTTTTGTAAGATTATATAGGGTCGGTTAAAAGATAATTACGTTTCCTTATTAATTTCGTAGCAATATTCACACCCTGTAGGATTGTAGTAGTTTGACATAATAAACTCTATTTATGTTCAAATGGTTTTTAGTATAGTCTACTATTGTTAACAATTATTAGTGTAGCTAAATTTTTAATTTTAGTATACAGGGTGGGTCGAAACTCGGAATGAGTATTTTCTGAGTTTTCTTAAATGGAACACCCTATATTTTAGTATTGCAATGAAATGATATTTGATGATACTTTTTACTTTCTTAAGCATTCCCTATACCTAACTGCTTTAGTTTGTGCTTAATTGTTAATCGCACCAACAATCTTAACTTCGATGGTATTTTGAAACTTGAACCACTATTGGCAATTTTAAGTATCAGTATAGATTAATATGTGTTTATTTTCAAAAAATTATTTGTGACTGAATATTTTCACGGCCAACCTAATACAATTTCACCTATTTTGTGTTGCAATTAATGTTTGGCTTTAATCACCAATAACTCACAAATTAAAGAAGTTAGGTATAGGGAATGCTTACGAAATTAAGAAATACCCTAAAATAGCATTTCATTACAATACTAAAATACAGGGTGTTCCATTTAAGAAAACTCAGAAAATACTCATTCCGAGTTTCGACCAACCCTGTATACTAAAATGAAAAATTTAACTATACCAATAACTCTTAACAATAGTAGACTATATTAAAAATCATTTGAACATTAATAGAGTTTATTATGCCAATCTACTACAATCCTACAGGGTGTTAATGTTGCTACCAAAATAATAAGAAAACGTAATTATCTTTGAACCTACCCTGTATAATATTACAAAACTTTATATTTTAAGAAAGAAGAAATCGAGGAGAATCCAACAAAGTAAAAATATACAGGTTGTTCCATTTAAAAAAACGAAGTTACAATCAACTTCCGGTATAATCGGAAGTAGCAAAGAGAAGAAAATATTTTCATTAAATAGTTCATACCTCAAAACCCCTGTATTCCGATTTTCAAGATTCTCTTAGCTTTAGTTTTCGAGATATTTCTAATAGGCCCTTTATCTGCCTCACCCTGTATAGAAAGATAAACTAAGCTAATCTTTGAGAAAATTATATTAAGTTTAGACTCAACGTTTAGATTATTTTGAAATCCAACGATTAATATTCCAATGGTTCTGCAATTTTTGTCGTCGGTCGCATGCTTCCAGTAGCATGTTTCAACCTGGAAGTCTTGCTATTGGCCGATTGATTTGGAAAACTCTCCAACTTTACGAGCAAGTCTAACACCAAATGCATAAATATGAGTAAAACCAACCTTTTTCAAGTCATCACTTTTATCACTTTTTTAAAATGGCGGAGATATTGAACAAAAACAATTGCTACAAAAGCAATCAGGTCTTACGCTCGCACCTTTACCACATACGTACTACCTTAAATATTGATTTTATCAAAAAAATGAACGGCATCAAAATTGTACAAAATTTAATTATCTTCATTTTTGTATAGGTAAATATTTGTTGTAAAACTAATAATAAACGAGATAATTCAATAATTCAATAATTATGCTACAACTGTCACTATTTTCCCCTCATAACTCGGAAAATATCGACCGCACGAAAAAAATTATAATAAATGAAATTATAGAAAATCGCGTTTTCAACAATTTCAGTTTCTACACTTTTTGTCAAAAAATTGAAAATGGCGGAGATATTGAGCAAAAACGGTACTCGTTTAAAATCAACATGGCGGCTAACGCAACGGTGGAATTCAGTCGAGATTTTAAATTTTTTACTAATATTGACCCTCCCTAAAGATTAGAAAAATAAAATTTGGGGCAGCTCCTAATGCAAGGTCAAATGCTATCCCGACTGGGCTATAACTTATGGAATGGAGACAATGACACTAATCAATCTCTCAATAAACTTAGAACAACTCAAAGAGCTACTGAGAGACTTACGATAAATGTAAGCTTAAGGGATCATAATGGGAAACGAAGATCTAAGAACAAGAAACGAAGTAAAAGATGTTATTGAAGCTACTGCAAAATCTAAATGGAAATGGCCAGGAATTGTGGCAAGAGAAAGGGAAGAGAAGTAGGCAAAGAGAATAAGTAGAGAATTAATAAGTACTACGGTAACATTTTATCGACAAATTCAAAAAATTGTAGGCTCAGGAGCTCTATTTAACAATTTTTTGTTGTATTTTATTGGTAATACATGGCTTTGTAGAGTCACAATAAAATTAATATGGCCATTAATTTACTTTTCTTTCATCTGCATATATTATGTACAGGGTTTATGGTGCTTTTAAAAAGTTACACAAAAATAATCGAGCTTTTATTTTTTGCCCCTAAAATATGTACGTATTAATTACAGGATTCATTAGCAGATCAAAGACTCCATAGAGCGCAGTGCGTAAACAATGAGAATTATTACATGATTTTCATATAGATTACATAAAGTGATTAATACGCAAGGGGAGTGGGATACGCATTTCATAATTGTAAACAAACATGTGCGTTACCATCAAAAACAATAAAAATTATTTGTTGAAGCTATTCTATGGTTAAAATTTTACCGTAAATATTCAAAAGCTAATTTTAATAACTATGTAAAGCTCACATGACTGGCTAACATCTACATATGTAGCTCTTTCTAAAATACAAAAAGCAAGGAAATGTAAAGACCATCGAACTGTATCCCTAATGAGTCATGCCGCTAAGATTTTTATGCGAGTAATTTATAACCGCATTCACAGGAAGTGTGAAGAGTCGTTCTCAATATGGTTTTAGAAAAAGTACAGGCACCAGTGAAGCAATTATCGGATTGACAGTAATGGCAGAAAGGTATCTCGAGGTTCAAAAACAGCTGTATGTGTGTTTTGTCGATTATATAAAGACCTTCGACCGCATTAGACACGAAAAATTGACTGAGGTGCTAAAAGAAGTATGGTTGGATGGACACGACATAGCTATAATAAGTAATACATACTGGAACTACACAGGATGCGTTCGAACAGACAACGGAAACACCAATTACGTAAACATAGAACAGGAGTGCTTCAAGGGTGCATTCTGTCTCCTCTACTATTTATTGTCTATGCCGAACATATCATCAGAGCTTCTCTTGAAGATCACCCTGAAGGTGCCAGAGTCAATGAAATCATCATTAACAATGTAAGATATGCCGACGACACCGTAGTATTAGCGGAAACAGAAGACCAACGAAAAATATTGATGAACATACTATCAGAAGAAAGTCGCAGACTGTACTTGTGAAAACCTTTCCAAAACCAAAATCATGGTATTCCACAAGAACCCCCAAGAACAAATTACACCCAACATACAAATCAATGGTATCACCCTTCAGAGTTCCCAAAACCTCATATACATGGGCAGAGAACTAAACAGTCAACTAGACCACTCAAAAGAAATTAGAAGATGCATTGAAATAGCAAGGTCTGGCTTCATGAACATGAGTAAAATGCTCTGTAACCCCAAGCTATCAGTCTTAATAAGATTGAGAGCACTAAAGTGTTATGTGTGGTCTCTATTACTATATGGTTGTGAGACCTGGATATTCACACAGTATGACGTCAACAAACTGAATTCATTCGAAATGTGGATGTACCGCCGAATGCTAAGAATAAGCTGGACCAGCAGAACTACAAATGAAGAAGTACTGGAAATAATGAACACATATCCTCATCTGGTCAATATAATCAAAATTAGAAATACGTCACATCTAGGACACATATTGCGCCATAGGGAATTTGAGCAGCTCCAGGTAATATTAGAAGGCAAAATCGAAGGTAAAAGGCGTGTAGGAAGAAAGGAAAAATCCTGGCTCCGAAACATCAGACATTGGACCCACACTCCCACACAACAGTGAATGACTTAATTCATCAAGCCCAGAACAGAGAGAAATTTGCCATGTTGATGGCCAACCTCAATAGAGAAGGCACTTAGGAGGAGGAGGATCTAAAGCCCAAAGTACACTTTTAATACAATATTTACTGAAAAAAATGAGCAAAACGGCCAGAAGATGTGATATTAACAACACCGTTTTTTTCTTCTTCTTTATCAGCCACTTATGGTCCACGTCTGGACTTACATCTCTCCTTGTGTTTTCCATATTCGCCTCTCTTGAGTTATTTGGGGCCAGTTTCTTCCTGTCTTTTCTTTAATGTCGTCCATCCAATCTTTTTTGTGATCTTCCTATGTCTCGTTTATGTACTTTTGGTAGCCATTGTATTATTCTCTCTGCCCACGTCTCTTCACATTTTCTTGCTACATGTCCTGCCCATTTCCATTAAGATTTTGCGATAGCTTCGATATCATTTTTTTAATAGGTATTATTCACAGCAGAATCATCTTCTATTTCGCTATTGGTGTTTTCGGAAACGTCATTAACTATCTTCATTAGAACCTTCTTCGGTTTTAAGATGTTCGATAGAGTTATTTGAACATTAACTGATTGGGAGGAGTACGCAATAAAAGTATCTGTTACCAAGCGGTTCCTACATTTCTTCTTTATTAAATTTACTTTTGAAAACTCTCTTTCGCATGACGTAAAGCGCAGACAGGCAATACAACGATACTCAAATTACTGTCAAAATATTTTATCTTATCTACTTTAAAATAGCATTCATCTAGATTATCGCATTCATCCTGGTATTGTTTAAGTTTACTCCATTCGTCATCGATATTTTGCATCGTTGGCATCGAAGTTTTGCATCTTTGATTGCTTGCATCTTTGAGGATTAAAAATTGGGGGAATTTTGATATTAAACGCAAAAGGCTCTGGCCACTATTAAAGCAACAATTATTATTTAGAAAGTGTATTTTATCCATTATTGGACATGAAAAATAATTTTTTTACTTCTATACAAGCTGTAATCAAGAAACGCCTGCATCTGCCGTTTCAGTTCATTATATACGTAAATCACTAATATTTTGCGTCATCCTAGATACATGTTACAAATGTTAACAAATTTTGTAATATTTTGATGATTTTTTTCAACATTTCGCTCTGCAAATTTGTGATAACTACTGTATCGCTTTGAAAAACTTTATTTAATTCAAATTTCGGTAAAACCCTTCCAAAAATAGGTAAAAAAGTTTCCTTTGCGACGTTTGCACTAATTTTAATTTTATTTTACTTACTTTAATTATCACACAACTGGCAACGCAGTGATTTTAACAGTGACAAATTCGGTCAGAAGCATACGGGTTTCAATAATTGGGACGTAGGAGGATGTATGATTTTTATCTCTTTCTAATAAATGTGAATATACTACTAGTATCTCTATTAGTACTTCTCGCTAATTTATGTTTATCAGTTCGTGCATTTCGAAAAATAGTTGCTGAACACAATGCTTAATTAACAGTTGAAATAATGATGCTACGATTATACTTAGTCCAGAAATCCACTGCGCATCCGCTAGGAAAAATATTCCGATTCGGATTTTTTGCACAATATTACTTAAAAAGGACCCCTTTTAACAAATTTGCATGTTGCCAGGTCCAAAAGTGGGTCAAAAATTTTTTAAACGTTTATTTTTTTGTTTTTTTCCAAAAATTATTTTTTTTGCATCTAACAAAGTTTTTTTAGGTTTTTTTGATCATTCCAAACAGAAAAGGGCTTTAGTGACTTTTCTCTAAAGTTGATAGATTTTGACATATAAGCGATTAAAAATTGAAAAATTGCGAAATCGGCCATTTTTAACCCTCAAAAACTATGTGATAGACTGAAAATTTGAATGTTGCTAAGGTAGGTAGATATTCTTTAAACATTGGTTGATGAAATCCCGGAGAGTTTTTTGTAATACAATATTCAAAACTCCTTGGTTTTTAATTGAAAATCGAGCGTGCGCGGCACTATTTTCCACCGTTGCATATGTATACAGTATGGTGCAAATGAAAGGAATAAATTCGTTATTTCATAAACCAGCGACTTTATAGTCCTGTCGCCAGGGGGGGTACAACGGCCTCCTGTATTCAGATTTTTTTTATGTATTTTGACCCGTAGAAAACGAATTTTTTGGGTAACAGTTGATCCGGATGTCGATAAGATTGTTATAGACCAAGAACTTGAGGAATCAAATAACAGCGATTTTTGGCAAAACAAAACAATATTTTGTATTTTTTGGGTCATTTTAAGCAAAAAATATTTCTACAAGTTTTTTAGTAGGATGCAGAGTTTTCGAGATAAACGCGGTTGAACTTTCAAAAAATCGAAAAACTGCAATTTTTAAACCCGAATAACTTTTGATTAAAAAATAAAATAGCAATTCTGCTAAGCGCCTTTGAAAGTTCAAGTCAAATTATGTCGGTTTTGATTATTTGCATTGCTAAAAATTTATTGTGTTATTGTTAAACAAAGCTACAAACAACTAGTGCGTGAGTGATGTTTCTATGATTTCTCATTTAAAATCGAACGAGTAGGTAGAATAGGTACTAGTGCAATCAAGACTATTTCTACGTTACATGCGTTAAAACGCATGTAAAAGCACGGGAAACCCTACGTGTTTATAGCTTTGTTAAACAATAAAAAAATAAATTTTTACCAATGCAAATAATCAAAACCGATATAATTTGACTTAAACTTTCAAATGCGGTAAGCAGACTTGCTATTTTATTTTTTAATCAAAAGTTATTCGGGTTCAAAAATTGCAGTTTTTCGATTTTTTTAAAGTTCAACCGCGTTTATCTCGAAAACTGTGCATCCTACGAAAAAACTTGTAGAAATATTTTTTACTTAAAATGGCCCAAAAAATACAAAATATTGTTTTGTTTTGCCAAAAATCGCTGTTATTTGATTCCTCAAGTTCTTGGTCTATAACAATCTTATCGACATCCGGATCAACTGTTACCCAAAAAATTCGTGTTCTACGGGTCAAAATACATAAAAAAACCTTGAGTAAGTCCATCTGAATTAACGAGGCCGTTGTACCCCCCCTGGCGACAGGACTATTTAACCCTTTCGCTGCGGAGCTACTGAGAGTATTTGCATCTCGTCACTGCGGCGCTAATAGACGTCTCCCGCAGTGAAACAAATATTTTTGGCTTTTAGGTTACAGTTGACTTAATTGTTGGAATTCTATCATTTGTTTTACTTTATTATTTTATTTCAACTATTTATTGACAATTCTAGAACTATTATAATATATATAATAAATAATGTAGTAAAACAAATGATAGGGTTCATTTGTTCTTATGGTTCTTCCAATTCCGCCATCGAATAATGTTTACCCCTTTTTGGTGGCAGCGGCATGATGTAATAGTTATTACCAGTATTTTTTATCTCAAACAAAACGTAATAATTAGCGACAATTTCACTTTACGGTACTAACGCATTCGCAATACTAAACACCTTCTCAGTTACCCCTCCTACTCATCCCGCTCGAGGCACTTTAGGTGGACGGTTCACGACCATTCATAAGAAAACATCTGATGACATTATATTTTATATTTTGTTTACGTTATTTTTTGTCTATCCGCAAATAATCGCTAACCGCAGCGAAGCGGTTAGTCCTGTCGCATAACTGCGTTTCCCGCACATCTCGTGCACTACTGAAATTACGCAAATATGCGGTTCCCGCAGTCAAAGGGTTAAGGAGAAATCCCGAAACAGGTCGATTTTTATTTTTAAGTTATGATATTGTGGCATATATGGTATACTACTGACGTCATCCATCTGGGCGTGATGACGTAATCGATGATTTTTTTAAATGATAATAGGGGTCGTGTGCTAGCTCATTTCAAAGGTTCTTCAATTCTCTATTCAGTAATATAAACATTTATATAATTATTTATACAGGGTGTCCTGTATACTGTCCTGTAAATTTTTTGGACACCCTGTATAAATAATTATGTAAATGTTTGTATTACTGAATGGAGAATTAAAGAACCTTTCAAATAAGCTAGCACACGACCCCTATACTAATTTAAAAAAATCATCGATTACGTCATCACGCCCAGATGGATGACGTCACTAGTATAACATATACGCCGCAATATCATAACTTAAAAATAAAAATCGACCTTTTTTGGGCTTTTTCCTTGAAGTTGACGGTTTACGAAATAACGAATTTATTCCTTTTATTTGTACCATACTGTATACTCATGCAACGGTGGAATATAGTGTCGCGCACGCTTGATTAACAATTAAAAAAACAAAGGATTTCTCAATATTGTATTGCAAAAAACTCTTCGAGATTTCATCAATCGATGTTTAAAGAATATCTACTTACCTTGGCAACATACAAATTTTCAGTTTTTCACATAGTTTTTGAGGGTTAAAAATGGCCGATTTCGCAAATTTTCAATTTTTAATCGCTTATATGTCAAAAACTATCAACTTTGGAGAAAAGTCACTAAAGACCTTTTCTATTTGGAATCATCCAAAAAACCTAAAAAAACTTTGTACCATGCAAAAAAAAAATTTTAGGAAAAAGACAAAAAAAACGTTTAAAAAATTTTTGACTCACTTTTGGACCTAGCAACATGCAAATTTGTTAAAAGGGGTACTTTTTGAGTAAGATTGTGCAAAAAATCTGAATCGGAATATTTTTCCTAGCGGATGCGCAGTGGCTTTCTGGACTAACTGGCCAATACGACATTTTTATATTATTATTATTAGATTGATTTGAAATATAGGTATTGATTTTGAAAATTTGATTTCGTACTTTTATCTTTCGCAAAAATTTGTACATATCTACATCTACATCTACATGTTAAAAACAATCATACTACTAGTCGACATCCTTTTGAAGGCAAATAATTTTAAGGTTGATGTTCTTTAAGTAAAAATATGTGCATTCAGACCCTTTGATGTAACTTTTTTTTTGTCTAAAAATTAATATTCATAAGAAATGTACTATCTAAAATCGTGACAAGGCATCTCGCAACGCGACAGTTCGTAACGCCACAAATTGTAACGGTCAATTCGTAACGTCTTCAATTTGTAACGGCGACAATTCTTAACCAGCACAATTCGTAACCGTATAATTCGTAACGGCATAAATCGTAACGCCAAAATTGAATTATTTGGTTTATTTTTAATAACGTGGGAACTAACTTTTATTACAGTTACAATCGAAATTACGTTTATCATTTTAACAAACCAGCATCAGGATAGACAATTTTAACACGTTTGATAGTTCGTGGAGAAATATACTTTTAAAATTATGTCTTAAAATAAATACAATTTGGTAATGTAGATTGTATTAATTAATAAAGTAAATACATTATTATCACTGTTTTTATTTGTGTGATTATTTTTCAGACTTAGTTTTATTGCTTTAACCCTTTCGTTCACGAATTAAATTTCTATAATATATTAAAAATATTAGATTTTTTTCAAATACTGGCAAAAAACTAACACAGTCGATCAGACGGCCTAGTTGGCTGAGGAGCAGTCGATCGACCAGTTTAGTGGATTTGTGATCGTGGTTCGAGCCCCAGCCCGGTCATTTAAAATTAATATAAAGGCCAACGTCATAGTATAAAATTCAATAGAGTCTACGACTTGGTCTGGAATAAACTGGTGTCTGATCGGCCTATGGAGGAGCGGTACGGCAAAGGATAAGGGATCCCTACCGAAGGGCGCTGACGCATAAAAAACGATGTATATATAAAAAACTAAAACAAAAGTACTTTATTCAATAAGTAATGTATGGTATCTTACAAAACAATTTTTCCTTTACTTATACAGAGATGAACATTGCATTTGTCACATGTCAATATAGAACTGTCGCATGAAATATAGAAACGTATATTTCAAAAAATTAAATATTTTTTTCAAAAACTGATAGATGGCAGCACAAGTACTCATTGAAGTGTAATAACATATGGAGTTACATACAAAAAATTATAGAATAGGTTGTACTCAATTGAGGACACGGTGAACAAAAGTGTTAAAACGATAATGCAAGATGAAAATTTCTAATAATTCTTTAGTTGTCATATGAGGGGTGTAAAATCAAAGCCGGCAATCTCCACTTTTTCTTGTTTTGAGTTAGGGACGACATCTGTTACGTTTTTTTATTATCTGTTAGATAAAACTATTTGTAAGAACCAAAAGCGGTCTTAACTGTATATAAATCGCAGTGAATAATTCATGTTGGGATTAAAAGCGGCCATCTCCATAGCTGAGTGCGTACCAAACACGGCAATCTCCGCTGCGGCCAATAAGAGCCACGTAGCGCTCGCATGTGATCGACTGTGAATCTCGTGAACTCTGTCAAAACATGTGAATATATACCTGAACTTCCGGATATTTTAGTTTAAGTGATATGCAAATAAATAGCTTTTACGTATTATATTATTTTCTTATTCTTGCAGTAGCGTCTCCTATCGGAGATTGGCTACCATCACAGCAATTTTAACTCTGTTGGCTGCAGCTGTGAACAGTTGTATTGAACTGCACCCGAACCACTCCCTTAAATTTCGCAACCAAGAAATCCTCCTACGTCCCACATTTCTCTTTCCCGAGATTTTTCCTTGGATTATGAGCCTTAGCAGGGAGTACTTTTCCCCTCTAATTATGTGGCCTAGATATTCCAGTTTTCTCGTTTGTATTGTTTTTATGACTTCGCATTCCTTCCCCATCTTCAGCAAAACATTTTGATTTGTTACTCTATCTGTCCATGGTATTTTCCACATTCTCCTGTAGCACCACATCTCGAATGCCTGAATGTTTTTGAAGTTTATCTTTTTCAGTGTCCAAGCTTTCATGTCGTACAATAGTACGGAGAAAACATAGCACCTTAACATTCTCGTTCTTAGTTTCAAATTTATGTTCCGGCAGCAGAGGAACTTTTTCATTATGATAAATTATTGTCTCGCTATTTCTATTCGCCTGTTAATTTCTCTGGTCTGGTCATTAGTATCACAGTGAACCAAACCCCTGAATTATATTATTGTTCAATATCAAAATATATTTTTCTTCACTGAGTAGCCGGCACAATGATGTTTTATTAGTTTTAAAACTGGCAATATCCTATAGATTATTTACATATCCGTCAATCTCCAAGCATTGCAAACAAAAACGGCAATCTCCAAACTACAATATAAAAAAAAAGGAAAAGAAATAATTTTCCCCTCTAATAAAAGCCCCTCTTTCTAGACATCCGATCACAAACCAAATTTTATATGAATATTTATCAGTTTTCCGTGTTTTAATTTTTTATCCGACACCTGAAAGGGTATAAGGAAGGGGAGAAAGAAAGTGTTTTAATTTCATTTTGTTAGTTTCTACAGTTTTTCGCGGTTTCTCAAAATTATGGAAATGGGAGATTGCCGACTTTGATTTTACACCCCTCATATTAACTATAGTATATGCAAAAATATGTATGAAATATGTTTAAGAAGAAGTTGTCTTAAAAAATTACCATTACTTTTACTATAAGAATGTATGCAAAATGCGTTTTTGTATAAATTGAGTAATACTAAACTTGCTAAAAAAAATCAATGTTGCGTTACGAATTATACCGCTACGAATATGTATAGTTACGAAATGTCGCCGTCACGATGTGTCGCCGTTACGAACTGACGGCGTTACGATTTTTCTGTTACGATCTAAAATACGTATTAATTTTTGTATAAATTAAAATTTTTAGCGTTTATTTCTAAATATGAATGTGCAGATTTTAAGGGGTTGTAATAAAGGGACATACATCTTGATGTATAATTTTTATCATAGCGTTAAGCAAAGAGAAAATTAAATGTATACATAGACTATGTTATAGTAATTTCGCCTGCATACCGTTTTTATCAACCTTTACCACTAACTACACAAAATATTTAGTATTTTATTCTTTTGGTTTACTACTATCTTTAGCATTTATGTAATACATAAAATAAATTATAATTTATTATCAAATTATTTCGTAAACGTCTTTAAATAAAAATTGTCATATTTTAAGTATGTATTTCAAAATCTACTTCTTCAAGTTTTGGAGATATGAGCGTCTTCTCATACCTGGCCAGCGTCTGCTGTCTATTTATCCTCTACACTCAATTTAAAAGGGGGTACTGAACGTGTGTAAATATATGTGCTCTACATTTTCTAATTTTCTTTATTTAATGGTGCTCACTATATTCTTTTATCTTTCCTTTCCGCAATTACTCGATTTTATCGACAATATTTCTTAATCTAGTGTCCCATTATCCAGAATGTAGGAGCCAACATATTTAAATTCTCCTAGTCGTCCTAACTTTTCTCCTAGCAATTCTACAACTCCAACCGTTCCTATTCATTAAAAATACATATACTTCGTTTTTGACCTTATAACCTTAAATCCTCTTTCTTCACTAGTTCTTCTCCAAAACACCAACTTTCCCTCCAATATCTCTTTGATCTCTTACTATTTTCTATAATATCTACAATATTCTGTTATCTCTTACTATCTATAATATTCTGTCTTGTACTGGTTCATTCGTTATGTGTGAGACTCTAGAGATGAGTTTCCCTTCGCTTCTTTTTTACAGCTTCAATATCATCCTCTAATTTAACTGCGCGTTTGTTTCCACTAGCATTTGCCTGTGTTAGCCTCTTTATCTTTTGAATATTTATATTTAATCCGGATTGTTTGCCCCTGTTTGTAATAGTGAATATGTCTCGTCAAGTTTTCCGTTCTGTGAGACATAATACTGATGTCATCGGCATGGACGGTAATATCTGTATTGATTTTTTTGTTAGGAGATACGAATTAGGAGCTGATACTAATCTATTCACTTTAAAATCTCGTTTAAGGTATAAAAGCTTCAATATTCAAACAAAAATCATATATTTCAACCTAATGTCACATTTCAATTTCATAAAAAATTTTAGTTGTGGTACAAATATTAAAGTTAGAAATGTTATACCTGTGTTTCTTTACTTAGAAATCGATTGGTGGCCACAAGAAAGAGGTAGCCGCATGAATAGTAATTAGATAAACATTGTGGCAAATCTTTTTACTTACTTCCTTTATTCCCATATGTATATACAAAATTGTTCGAACGGTATGCAAGCAGATCTTTTGAAATTTTAAGCACTGACTGTATTTTGTAAATTAAATTAGTATTTAATGGTTCTAACGAATACTAACATTTAATAAATGATTACCATGTTCTAAGACTAGTCTTTTTGTATAAGTTGAATCTCTTTTTATATATTTTTAATTAAACATATTGTGTTAGCTCGACTTTGGCATTTAGTGCTTAAAAATGTAAATTTTGCATTAAAGTATAGTGGGATTTGTTAGACCTTAATAATGTAATGTTACTGGCCATTAGTATGCCAACAGTTTTAGAGTTATTAGTTTAGAATCATGGTCAGAATGATTAGAAATGATGAACATATCCATGTGCTTTCCAATTTGGAGCAAAATATTTTATTCAATTCTGTTCTGGTTATTTTAAGTGTAGTAATAAAATCTACATCTACATCTACATCTAAACTGAAAATTATCCAGGTATACGCTCCAACAACACAACATCCAGACGAAGAAGTTGAAGACTTTTATGATGATATATCTGTAGCTCTAAAAGACACACCCACCCACTTTACAATCCTGTGTGGGGATTTTAATGCAAAATTAGGCCTTAAAGAAGACGAAGCAGAGACATCACTAGGAAATTTTGGAACTCTAGGTAGAAATGAGCGGGGAGAAACACTCTTAGGCTTTTTGCTACAGAATAACTTGTTCCAAATGAACAGTTTTTTCGTTAAAAAACTACATAAAAGGTGGACGTGGGAAAGTCCTGATGGTAAAACAAGAAATGAAATAGATTACATTATCAGCGACAAAAAACAGATTATCACAGACGTGAGCGTCCTAAATAAATTTACTACAGGAAGTGACCATCGAATGGTAAGAGCCACAATAAAAATAGACCTCAAAAAAGAACGAAATCGTTTGATAAAAAAGAAAACCTTGCAAGCCTGGACTCCCCCATTAAATATTGATAAATACCAACACCATATAAACGCTGCTTTGGAAAGAAATACAACTTCAGATGAAAGTATAAATAGCTTAAATGAAAACATAATTAGAGCCATTGAAGAAAGTCAACGAAAAAACTGCCCAAAGAAGAAGAGAGATGAAAAAATAAGCCCAGAAACTAGAGAACTAATCAAAACGCGAAGTAAAATGAGAGGAAGCGAAAATACTGAAAAAAGTGCGTTAAGAGACATCAACAAGAAAGTGTCAAAGGAAATCAGAAAAGATCTAAGGAAGTATAAAACTCAAAGCATCCAGAAAACCATAGAAGAAAATAAAAGTTTGAAAGTTTTACGAAGGAAAGTGACCAACGGAAAATGCGAAATACATAAATTAAAAAATAAAAACAGCGAAATAACATCAAACAGAGAAGATTTACTAAATATCGTAGATGGATTTTATTTGGAACTATATAGGAGCCAAAGGCTGAATCAAAATAATCTGAGGGAAGCGGTTTCAAAGAAAATAATAAACCAAGGCTCCGAAATACTACCAGAGATAACCACTAGCGAAATCCATCAAGCACTGAGAAAAATGAAAAATGGAAAAGCACCAGGTGAAGATGAAGTCGTAATAGAGGCCATTAAAAACGGAGGCCACATTCTTATAGGTAAAATAAAAAATCTCTTCAACTTATGCCTTCATCAAAAGTCGATACCTGAAAAATGGAAAAACGCAGTAACAATACTTTTGCATAAGAAGGGAGATAAGACAGACTTAGAACATTATAGACCCATTAGCCTGCTAAACCACTTATACAAACTCTTTACAAAAGTAGTAACATCAAGAGTAGAAAAGAAGCTAGATTTTTACCAGCCAAAGAACAAGCTGGATTTCGATAAAACTTTGGGACAAACGACCATCTGCAGGCAGTCAAGTTACTAATTGAGAAGTCAATAGAATATAATAAACCCCTTGTCCTAGCATTCGTGGATTTTCATAAAGCCTTTGACACGATAGAGCTGGATAGCATTTTAGAAGCTCTAAATGAATGCCGCATTGACTACCGTTACAGTACACTCATCTATAATATTTATAAAGAGGCAACAATGAGTGTTAAGTTACATGATAAAACCAAACAAATAAGCATAGAACGCGGCGTAAGACAAGGCGACACACTCTCGCCAAAACTATTCATAACTGTTCTGGAATATGCCTTTAAGATGCTCAACTGGGACAATAAAGGGATCAAAATAGATGGAGAAAAGTTAAATCATCTTCGTTTTGCAGATGACATAGTCCTTATAACTGATGATCTAGGAGAAGTAAAGAAAATGCTAAATGAGTTAGACGCTATCTGCTGGAAAATAGGCCTGAAAATGAACTTTTCTAAAACTAAATTTATGACTAATCTGATTCCTAGCGGGCAGCTGATTATACGCGAACAAGAAGTAGAACTAGTGGAAAAGTACATTTACTTGGGTCATGAAATTAGAATTGGCAGAGATAACCAAACATGCGAAATAAAAAGAAGATTAACTCTTGCTTGGGCAGCCTACGGAGCTCTGAGAGACATATTTAGGAGCAGTATACCGATCGGTTTAAAAAGACAAGTGTTTGACCAATGTGTGCTACCGGTAATGACATATGGAGTAGAGACACTGACTCTAACCAAGGCAACAGCGTCGAAAATGCGGGTTGCTCAAAGGCGCATGGAAAGATCCATGCTGGGCGTAACTCTACGGGATAAAATAAGAAATGAAGATCTCAGACAAACAACCGGTATCGCAGATGTTGTAGAACGTATCACCAGGCTCAAATGGAACTGGGCAGGACACGTAGCCAGGCTGAAAGATTCAAGATGGGCACGAAAGCTGATGGAGTGGAGACCAAGAGAAGATAAACGAAGTAGAGGAAGGCCGCCTACACGATGGACAGATGATATCAGGCGGATTAGTAAAAACTGGCAAAAATCAGCACAAAACCGTGAAGTGTGGAAACAATTGGGGGAGACCTATGTCCAGCAGTGGACGTGAACTGGTTGGATGATGATGAATAAAATCTAACATGTAAAGTGCGACATTACTGCACATTGGTGTAAGAGTCAAATTATTAATTTGTTATAAGGGATGCGAACAAAAATTATTGATAGTAAATCTTGAAGCATAAACGGGACCATACTTTAAAAAAATATTTTCAAATATACAGGGCTATTCATATTGGTAGAGTAGAACAAAGTTTCTTTTTTTAATGGGGTTTCCCATATATTATATTTCCTATTATGAAGAGTCAAAAAATGTAAAAATATACAGGACCTACTAAAGAACGATAAATTTGTTTCAATTTGTCAATACGGGTGGCCCTGTATATTTAAAATATTTGCAAAAGTATGGTCCTATTTATGCGCCAATTTATACCTAAATAAATTTTTGTTGTTTATCTCTTACGACAAATCAGTAATTTTATTTCCTTGTTTAAATAAAATTATAGTTTTAAATTGGAATGCTTTTAAATTTCTAATACTACGAAAATTAAGTAAAGTAATCATTTTTATCATAATTAAAGAGAGAAGGAAGACATGAATGGTAATTGAATAATACATAATATATCAAATGTAATCACTAAACGAAGATTACACAAATGGTGTCATAATAGTTAATAGACTTTTCTATTATAAGGACAAAAAAAGTTGCAAATCTAAAATACCTTTGATACCACAAATTTTAGTATGAAGCTTAAATATTTCTGCACGCTTACTTTTGTGGATGCCTTTAACTGTCTTCAACCGAATTTATCAAGGATACATCGACAATGACAAATTTGACCTTAGCAAAACTTCTGTAAAACTTTTCCAATTAAAAACAAAAACAAACGTGTTAAGCAAGGACACAGGTCATGTGTAAATATATGTGATACATATCGATTATTAAATGGTAAAAAGAATGAACGAACGCAATAAATATTGTATCAAAAATTATTGGAAATCAAGGAACATTTCACGTATAAAGGAAAATGGACTAATTTTAGCATGATAACCTTAATTAGAAAGTTACTTCAACAATATTATAAACGACACCAAGAATTGTATACGGATATATGAAAACAAGTTTTTAGAAAACAATTAGGCAAAAAAGATTGATAAGGGTGGAAAAATCGACAGGAATAAACTCGTTATTTGAAATATCTGTTTAGTTCAGAGAAATAAGGAAAAAAAATATCCTGTTGGTGACACAACCCCCTCCAGGCCGAAACCAAATTTTTTGAGTAGTATGGACATCTATAATAATAACCTATATGTTTCCTGCAGCCTATTTGGATGATATATATAGTTATAAACCAATAAAGATCAAAAAACGGTAAATTTTCAATTTTTTCGTCTATTACCAAAAAGTTAGGCATTTTAAACAAATTTGAGAGTAAGAAACTCGCAAATCGTATAAAAAACTTCAATATGGCGTTCGCTGAATATGTCTATCCTTATTGGTTCCTTAGAAAATTGCAAAATAAATCATAAATATTCAGTTTTTATAAATATTCATAACTTATGTAAAAATTATCTTAGAACCTTTTTATTACACGGTTTGCTTATACCCTAAATTATACCCTAAATTTCAAAACAATTGGTCAAATAGTTTAAAAGTTATTTAATTTGTTTATCCCAAATTAATTTTGTTTTGCATGACTATTATCGTATTTTTATTATTTTATTATTTTAATTAAAAAAAATGACAAAAAATAATCTAAATATTGCAAAATTATTTGGCAAGAAAATGTAAATTAAAAAAGGGGGGGCTAACTTTGTCCCCAATTGTTCTAGGACAATTGTTTTCCTCTCTAAATGTGTATAAAAATTCATTATTTCTAAATATGAAAAAATAATTTTTCTACGGGTAACGGTTAAAAAGTTATTCTAATTGTTCATAAGTAAGTAAGCAAAAAATCGACATGTTTTTGCAAAATAATTTTACACTATTTAAAATTACTTTTTGTCATTTTTTTAATAAAGTTAATAGTATAAATGTTCTTCTTTCATAAACTGTCCGAAGTATTACTGTAACCTCACAATTTTCTGACTTCTCTATTGCAAAAAAAAAAATAAATTTGGGAAAACAAATTAAATAACTTTTAACCTATTTGACCAATTGTTTTGAAATATAAAATATAATTTAAGCACAAGAAGTCTAAGCATTCCGTATAATAAGAAGGTTCTAACTTAATTTTTACATAAGTTATGAACATTTATAAAATCTCAAAATTTATGACTTATTTTGCAATTTTCTAAGCAACAAAAATAAGGATAGACATATTCAGCGAAAGCCATATAGAAGTTTTTTATATGATTTATGAGTTTCTTATTCTCAAATTTGTTTAGAATGCTTCACTTTTTAGTAAAAGCCGAAAAAAGCGAAAATTTACCGTTTTTGATCTTTATTTGTTTATAACTATGTATATCATCAAAATCAGCTGCAGGAGACATATAGGTTATTTAGAGATATGTCCATACTACTTAAATAATTTGGTTTCGGCCTGGAGGGGATGTCACGAGAAAAATCTTATTTCTCTGGACTAATATTACATATTAAAATTAATTAACATTCACCCTGAGGTCCGAACCATTAACCTTCGTCTGAAAAAGAGGCTACAGCTAATACGGCCATAAAGGACCTTTAGTATTAAACTCAATTATACACATACTAGTTCCATGGTAGTGGTCTTTGTCCGTATAACAATATCTATTAACTGCAATACAATATTTTTGATCCTATGTGTTCATTGTTCATCAACAAAGTAAACACACATTATTGTGCCTGGTAATATATAGTTCAACCCGAACGTATAAAGCAGTCATTGTTCAGTTTTCTTAGAGTTTAAAATTACATAATATAGTCCAGGGTAATAAGGATTTTCTCGGACACTCAAAGATCCAGGTATCTGACTACTTTTTAGTTATTGTAGACCTATAGGAAGAAAACCTGCCTGTTTCCTGCCTAGAGTTCGCGTCCGTTTTTTAATTATGAACAATTTAGTGCAAAAATCGCGATTTTTTCGATTCTTTGCACTCCATTCAAAAACTAAATAGTTGACGTAAAATTACAAAATTAAGTTTTTAGAAAATTGAAAAACCTTTAAAATGCCGATTTTTGAAAGTTAAAAAGTTAATTTGTTGTTACGCAAACTGCAAAATAAGTGAAAATCGTTATTTGTTAATAACTTTTAATAAAACTACCTTATAACTTTAGTGTTTCACCCAAAGTTGTATATTGTGGTACTTAACAGACCCTCAAAATTTGAGACTGATCTATTAATTAGTTTAAGAGTTATTCTATTTGTTTATCCCAGAAACCTTTATTTTGCAATAAGATAAGACAGAAAATAATGAAGATAGAGCAATTCTGAGTATGCCAAATGAAAGTAGAAGAGTGATAGTATAAAAATGTATTAAAAAAGGTAAAAAAATGAATAACATAGTCAAAAATCCCAATGCCTAATTTTTAACATTTTGTAGTTTATAAACATTTAGAATAACTTTTAAAGGGTTGTCCATAGAAACAATATTTTTATATATTCGCAAAGATAGTATTTTAACACGAATTTTCAAATAAAAAAATTTAGCCTGGGGTCATTTGGGACAAAGTTAGCCATATGTTTTTTTTTAATTCACAGCTAATTTGTTTATAATAATTAAGGAATCTCATTAATGCCATTTTAAAGAAGGGGATTTGTATTTTTCCTTAAAAAAATTGCACAAACATTATACCTTCACAGCACCCTCTACTATTTTTCAAAAATGTAGTGCAAACGATTACTAGGGGGAACCTACAAATCCAGCGAGAGTTAAAATACCGAAAAAGCAATTTCAAACGAATATAATTTGCTGTATCTCCGGATCAACTCAATGGATTTTGATCTTTCTTTTTTTAATTGGTATGTAATTTTTACGTACATTACAAATATAAATTTATTAATTAATAAACAGTCTAATTTGTTTAAACAATACTTGAAAAATATTTTTTTTACAAAAATCTATTTTTGTTATCATAGTATCATTAATGATCACAGAAAACGTTAAAGTAAACTTTAATAAATAAATGATTTTTATTAAATAATTATTTATTGAAGATAACTTATTTATTAAAGTATACCTTAACTTTTTCTATGATTACTAGGGATAGTATGATTAAAATCATGAATTTTTGGGAAAAAATTATTTTTTTAAAAATTGTTTAAACAAATTAGACTGTTTATTAATTAATAAATGTCTAGACAAATTATATATTTGTAATGTACAGAAAAATTACATACAAATTAAAAAAAAGGAACGATCAAAATATGTTCAGTAGATCCCGAGATATAGAAAATGATAGTAGATTTAAGTTGCTTTTTTTAGTTTTTGAACTCGTGCATTTGTCGGCTCCCAGCTCCCCCTTCACTTACCACGACTAGTCACCAATTAAACTACATTTTTAAAAATTCGTCTAAAATACCAGCTTTTCTAATATGTAAAATGACTGTTTCTACAGACAATATTTTTAAAGTTATTATAAATGTTTTTAAACTACAAAATTTCACAAATTTGGCATTAGGATTTTTGACTATATTAGATAATCTTTTTATCGTTTTTTAGTACATTTTGATAGTATCAGTTTTCTACTTTCATTTGGCATACTCAGAATTGCCCTATCTTCATTATTTTCTGTCTTATGTTATTGCAAAATAAAGGTCTCTGGGATAAACAATTAGAATAACTCTTAAACTAATTAATGGATTGGTCTCAAATTTTGAGGGTTTGTTAAGTACCCCAATACCCAAATTTGGGTGAAACACTAAAGTTCTAAGGTAGTTTTAGTAAAAGTTATTAACAAATAACGATTTTCACTTATTTTGCAGTTTGCGTAGCAACAAATTAACTTTTGAACTTTCAAAAATCGGCATTTTGAAGGTTTTTTAATGTTCTCTAAAAAAATTAAATTTTGTAATTTTATGTCAACTATTTAGCTTTTGAATGGAGTGCAAAAAATTGAAAAAATCGCGAAACAGGTAGGTTTTCATCCTATAGGTATACAATAACTAAAAAAGTAGTCAGCTACCTGGATCTTTGAGTGTCCCAAACATGGTCTATTTCTAGCTTATTATCCTGGTCTAATAGTTAGACTTCAGAATAGATCAGATCAAGATCTTTTTATAGGTTATATATAATTATAGGTTTCAGGCCTCAAAGTACAAATACAATCATCGGTTATTAGAAAAATCAGGTTATCAAAGGTTATTAGGGGATTTTTACTGGATATAACCAACTTTTTTACCTTTCTACATCATTAAACAGCATGTTTGCAATTATTTGTTAAAATAATCTGTAAGGATGTGTTTCAAATATTCAGAGAAAAGTATAGATTTCTTGAAACATGCGGAAAGCTCCGTTCTCTTAAAAGATAAACGACAAAAATCCAGTAAAACATTTGAAAACCTGATTTATCTTATAAGATGAGGTTGCAGATATTTTTCTACAACTAGAAAATCATCATCTTATGCTTTTCAAAAACAAGCTTTGAAACTTGCCATCTAATGTTGCATAACTGAAAAAATTCTAACAATCCAGCAAAAACACCAAGAGAAACTTGAAAAGCGGTTTTTCTGCATATTTATAGAAATTTCTAGCTTCACTGAATGTGGAAAATACACCCTCTCATATTATTTTATATTTTTTTTAAACATGATGGTTTAATTTTGTAGAAACGTAAAAACAGTTGAGTAAATCAAGTGGATACCCCCGAATAACCCCTAGCAACCTGGTTTTTTGCATAAATGAGAATTGTATTTGCTTATTTGAGTCCAAAAACTGTCCTTTTTCTTATTTTTGGAATATGAATTGGAGACCCATAAGTTCAGGTTGTATCGATCCCAAAAAATATAATTAACTCTGCAAAACCTCACACAAAACCCTGAGAAAAATGGCGTTTTAGTGGTTTAAATGTATTTCGCCATACTTCTAAATGTTCTAAAGGAATTAGTTGCTTGTTACTTCAAATTGTATATATCTTATAAAAAAAACCTTCATTAGATCTATTTTGGAGTCTATAAAAGGGGAACGTCCCCAAAAACTGATAAAACAGTTTTTGAAGTGGCGCACCTTAGAGAAAAGTCTGTAGAAAATCAGAAATACATATTTATTTTGATAAAATACAAAAGATACCAAAAATTTAGACCTTCAGCCATCTCCAAAAAAGTTATACCTACGTTTTTATTAGGAAAAAATATGTTTTTGTGGTAGGGGTAGGCGTAGGGGAAAGCGGGCTAAAATTACGCTAAGTCTTATATTTTAATCATAATATAATGTAAAAAATGAAAAAATTTTATTCTTGGGGTGCCTACCCTATCAGGGGGTACCCTTTTGAAGGCTCTACAATGCCGTGATGAAATTATATCCAGCTTTTATGAAGATAACTTTGCGCTAACATTTCTATAACAATTTACTTGGAAAGGCAACTAAAAATATCAATCTCATTGACATACGATGAGGAATATATCAATTATCAAATGCAATAAATATGAATAAATTGTATTACAAATAATTATTTTGTTTTTCTATGGTGGTAACTGTAGTAAATAATCAGTAAATAATGAGTTTTTGTAGATAATACGGTTTGTAACTTTATAATTTTGAATAAATCTGGTTAAGGTCTAACAAATATAACAATTTTAATGTATGAAAATCCCTGTGATCACAAACTATGTTGGCTGTACGCCAAAAATTGTTAATTATTAGCGATTATTGAGTGTGTAATTAATAACAATATCTAAATTTATTTTGATCGAGAGTTTATGTAGCTAATGAAATATAGTTGATTTATTACTAGTCCAC
This sequence comes from Diabrotica virgifera virgifera, assembly GCF_917563875.1. NCBI lineage: Eukaryota > Metazoa > Arthropoda > Insecta > Coleoptera > Chrysomelidae > Diabrotica > Diabrotica virgifera. Next base: position 20,041,365 of record NC_065445.1, on the reverse strand, counting down.
AGTACGTCGTCCTTTTTCAAAAATGATTACAGAAGTCTTAAAAATGGTTTTAATTGAAAATTCACAAGGAAAAAGTTTTCCTGTGGTTGGCTGTATATCATGTAATGCAAAAACAGTAAAATCCTGTATAAAAGGCATATTAAAAAATCCTCAAAAGGGCCACATCAAAATCACATAACTAGTTTTCGACTGGTTTACCAGTCATCATCAGTGCTTACGTGCAATGTACATTAGGGTGGTGCGAAAAAAGTCAAGTTGATAATTCCGTATCGCTATAGTGCGGAAAAGTTGAGATGGGTATTACAAGAAAAACAAAAAAATAATTATTCAAATCGGACTTTATCTTCCGATCCCGCAACGGACTTAAAGATTATGAAAATAAAAAAAAATGAAATTTTACCTTTTTTCAAAAATTTTTATTTATCCTTCGAGTACGTTTTATTTATCGCTATAGTAAAATTTATTTACACTTTGCATGGTTGTGTACTAAAAAAATTGTTTTACGCATTTAACGGATATTTTCCGATCCCGCAAGGTCAATCAAAATCTATAAAAAATTGAAATTTTTGATGATTTTGAAAAAATAAAAAACATTTAGTTATCTCATTTTTTTTTTGTTACATTGTAAGCTCTTCGCTTCTTTAGATATTGTATGACAATATTTAAACAACCCCGATCTCAAAACGAGGGTGTGGTTGCACTTCTAGCTCCACACGCACCCTTGTCTCCAACCAACCAATGAGTGTGTCTTTTTTACATTATTTACATTATGTACATTTATTTTTCATCTGTTTGTGTCCAGCTCTCAAAAATCAACTTTGAATTGTGATTTCTTGGTAAAATCTGGCAGCATGGAGCTTGATTTAAGTGTTGTTATGATGCATCCATCTCTTGATGGATGCCCACATACATTTGAATTAGACGATGCTTCCGTAGCCAAATTTAGACACCGCTCATCAGCTGGCTTGTGGCAGGGATAGTTTTGTACATTCCAGTCTGACATGTCGCCCGATGTAATACAAGGAGTTATATCTTCATTTGAAACTCTTCGAGGAAGTGGTGGAGAAGATAGTTTTGCAACATTCCAGTCTATTATTTTAGTTTAGTCCTGTGCTTCAGAATTTCAAGTAGTAGGCAGAAAGGAAACACATTAGAGAGCTAGGGCCAAGGAAAGTGTTAAAAACTGGACAGACTAAAGCCAAGGGCAAAAGTATTAGAAATTTCATCCCTCCTACTTTAAATTTTCAAGCACAGGACTACACTGAAATAATAAACTGCAATGTTACAAAACTATCTTCTCCACCAGTTCTTCGAAGAGTTTCAAATGAAGATATAACTTCTTGCATTACATAGGGAGACATGCCAGATTGGAATGTACAAAACTATCCCTGCCACATGCAAGCTGACGACCATTGTCTAAAGTTGCCCACGGAAGCATCGTCTAATGCTAATGTATGTGGACCTCAATCAACAGATGGATTCATCAGGAAAACATTTAAATCAAGGTCTACGCTGCCAGATTTTACCAAGAAATCACAATACAAAGTTGATGTTTAAATGCTGGACACAAACAGATGAAAAAGAAATATACATATGTAAATAATGTAAACAACACACACTCATTGGTTGTTTGGAGAGAGGGGTGCGTGTGGAGCTAGAACTGCAACCACCCCCTCGTTTTGAGTGCTGGGTTGTTTAAATATTATCATACAATATCTAAACAAGCGAAGAGCTTCACAATGTAACAGAAAAATGAGAAAACTAAATGTTTTTTAATTTATCAAAATTATCAAAAATTTCAAATTTTTATAAACTTTGGTTTACCTTGCGGGATCGGAAGATATTCGCTAAATGCGTAAATCTATTTTTTATTACTCTACCATGCAAACTGTAAATAAATTTTACTATAGCGATAAATAAAACGTACACGAAGGATAAATAAAAATTTTAGGAAAAAAGGTAAAATTTCATTTTTTTCATAATCTTTAGGTCCGTTGCGGGATCGGAAGATAAAGTCCGATTTGAATAATTTTTTGTTTGTTTTTCTTGTAATTACCAATCGCAATTTTTCCGCACTATAGCGACACGGAATTAGCAACTTGACTTTTTTCGCACCACCCTAATGTACATGCTAACCACCAAGATAGTACCTATTTAACAAAAATATGTGGATCAAAGCCCAGTAAAAGAAGTCCGTCAAGAAAACATTGGTTTAAAAAGCAACATTAAATATGGATGTTTAAAATATTTAGCTAATCTGCCCTAGGTAACATCTGAGCTGTAGATTTGACTTGTTTACATGTTGAAAGAATGACGGTAAGTTCATCTTTTGATTAAAATTAAAAGTTTTAGTTTTGCAATTACAAAACCTAACCACGCTAGAGCTACAGGTTTATGCGTTGGGCGTGTTTAAACGCGTGCAACCGGCACTCTGAAATTTTTCAGGAAGTGGTAGACTCGCTGAAATGAAGCAGTTAAAACGATTTTTTAGACTTTTGGAATCATTTTTGAAAAAGGAAATATACTGTGGACTAATAGTTGATTTATTACCGTAAGATATATCTATATACTGAAATATAAATGTAAATATATATTGTATAATTGCTGTATTAATAATACTCTAACGTTTGATGCGTCAAATGAAGCATTGTGATTGGGTGTGAGATAGAAAATAGAATGCATAATGTTTCATTTAACTTTGGAGATCCTCTCAATTTTGAATTACACTTGAAACTTTATTTGAAAAATAAAGAAGATGGATTAAACTATTGTATTTGTATTTAACCTGAACCTACCTCCTACATAAACTCTGTTGGCTCCTTCCAAGTGAGAGACTAATAATTGTCCCTTTTTCCAAAAAAAAACAACCAATTAACAAAATGGAATAGATGCCTCGGAAAAGGACAGATATTTTGAGATCACAAAAACAACACCAAAGACATTGAACTGTAGACACCTCTTCTTTTTCTTCTAGGAACTATAGCGTTTGCTGGAGTCAGAGTATAGCGGTACATCCTAGAAAGGGGTCCTGCAAACCGATGTCTTCCTGTTCTCCTGTCTACCAACCAAAAACCACCCTCTCCTAGTGCGCAGTTGACTATCGCACGTTCCGTACTCCGAAAGTGGGATGGCCTCTGTCAGGCTGACAGCACTTTTAGAGCACTCCCTCCTCTTATCTAGATCTTATCTCTGTCGTTGGTCTGGTTGCTCCTTGTCTTCTTATTTTTTCAATTAGTGGACGAATGAAGTTGTAGACACTATTCTATCCCTCCTTACGTGGCGTCATCTCTTTCGCAATAACAGAGTTCGTATCTATTTCTATTATACAATCTGCTTCTGTCCACTGCCCACCTATTACACTCCAACATTATTTGAGTAACAGTGTTTACAGTATAGACATTTACGTGTGTCTGTCTTCCCGAACCTATGAAGATAAGACCTAAAATACCCGTGTCCTAGGAGCACTTGCGCCAGGAAGTAATTCAGTCGCATATTATCAGAGTCCACAAAAGTCCTTAAGTCTCGGAATCATCATCTTAGTCCAGTAGGTAACATCTTTCGTGTTGTTAAAATCTTCCTGCCACCTCTCTATTGATCTTTCCCTTTCTTATTATTTTCTAATGGCTGTAGTTAAATGCTTTCTTCTCTCTAAAATATATCTCCTTTCTACTGCTAACACACGCAGAGGAACGTATCCTCTGATAGTTCAAAAGGCATCTATAGATGCAGGTGCATGTTACTTGCTAGAGACTTGTTCTGTCCACTTGTATTATGACTCCCTTGCAGGTTGGTGTAAAGGAATATAAGAAGTATACCTGGAAAGTACTAAGCCTGTATAGGACTGGAACCTTAACTCGGGTGGTCAAGGAACTTGAATATAGAAACATGATTATATCTACTCTACCAGAGATTAAACGGACTGGATAAGGCGTTTTTAAAACTAGTAAATCTGTAGTAGTTTACTTCTCTGTAAATCTGTGGTTCAGGGAAAGTGAACAGGAGTAAAAATTATACACTGGCCTATGTGGTATACTATGCCAACGAAAAGTTATATCGTTTATATCAAAATAAAAGGGCGGTTTAAATTTTTATCAGGAATTTACTAATTTAATGTTTTTAAGATTTCGCAAAAAATACAGCAGAAAAACCAAGGCTTTATTTCATAAAAAAATGGTGACTAAAATGAAAGCTATAGTTCATGAAAAAAACATGAATTAAAATTTTTGGAAAACCCTCTAAGCCATTTAGACTTTTTAAGATTTTTAACGGAAATGCAGGAAAACCAGGCTATGAAAAAATGGTGGTAGTTATAGAATGTTTTTAGAGAATCTACGTTTTATAGTGTTTATACGATTTATCAAGAAAAAAGCAATTAAATAATGTATCACTGTTCGCTCTTAATACATAAATAACTATTATGGAGAACTTCCCACTTTAATTTTTTTAAGATTTGGCAAAAATGCAGCAGAAAATCAAAGCCTATAAGTAGTCCATAAAAAAATGATAGTATAAAATTTATTGAATAGCATCTACGTTTTTTAGGTTCATTAAAATTTATCAAGACAAAAGAAGAAAAACAACACCAATCTATAGTTTATGAGAAAATTACGGTTATTTTATGGAAAATTACTATTTCTAATGTTTTTAAAATTTAGCAAAATACAGCAGAAAAAACCATGAAAAGTCATGAGAAAAAACCAGGAAAAACCTCATGATACTATCCTGACATGGTAAGTATTTAGTCTTACATTTAGTTTGCTCCCAATATTAACACCAAACTCTGATTTTGCATGTTTATTTTAAAATGTAAATGCTGTATCCTCAATACATATGTTATTGATTTACTAATCGTGGTATTTTCTTTTTAATGATTTCGTGTTTTAATATGGGTAAAAAGGTCCTACTGCTTTTTCCAGAGAAATATCCGATATACTTCGTTTCAATTAGCATAAGCAGAGCCTTTTCTTTATTCAATCTGTGTATATAAATGTATTTACGACATAAGTAAACAGGTTCGAACAGTCAAAAGAAAAACCCGAACTAGCTGCATAATATTTAATTTCGGTCAGCAGCTATTTGCGATTTTGTAGTACACTTGAAAGTTTATTCGAAAAATAAAGAAGAAGACGGATTAAAGTAGCGACTTTTTATTTACTGTTTCCCTGCCACTTTCCTGCAGTCGCATAATGGTGAAGTTACTTGTAACAACAGAGCACGTATTTGCGGAAGTATACAGAAGGATGCCCAACGATATAAATAAAATTAAATAGTTGCATTTAGGGAGAAATTGTAGCTAGGTTGTATAAAGAAGTAGATGAGATATTTCTTTAATAGAAAGAAATTTAGAACGTGACAGCACATATTGGTGAATCGAAAAAGAAAATTTTTTAAATATAGTACGACGGATAAGGGGTTGTATTTTCCCTTATATGGGGTTGGTTAGCAGAAATACACTTATTGAATTGAAGCAACGGTACTTTATTCCAAGTCAAAATACAGTTATCAATACATTGGATCGTACTCAGCTGATAACGGCACACAGCATTTATTTATATTACGCTAGGCGGCACATATCAGGCAACCCCACATCCAACTGAATCCCCAAATCTATTCGGGTCTCATTTATTTATTAGATCGAATGTTTGTATACATTTTTAGTTTCATTTCTTTGTCAAGTTTAGGTTTGATATAATATGTTTACTGCTTACTTGGCAGAAGTCACTGTGCCATCGAAATATGTGTGCCCTACATTCGTGGTAAACAACTGATCGTCTGTTTGTTATTTAACATTCCATAAACAGTATCGTAATTAATTATTTCGTAATTTAAAAAGATTTTGGAATTATGTGAAATATTGTTAGGATATTGTGCATTACTACAAAAAGGCTTGTATTGAAATAGTTTTATACAATCCTTCATCAGATGTTTACAAGACAGTTGATTCCTTTAATATATACATCAAAGCTAAAGAAAACTTTTTTGTAAAATTTGTTTTTCAAAGTTCCAACAGCGCAAGGGGTAGATACCAATAATTATTAAATTGTTTTCGTTTCTGAATGCCACAGTAGATGATGCCTTTGTAAACTCCCACTTACAGGAATGGTAATTATGGCCGAGAGAATACAGGAACGGAAAGTTCAATTAAAAAATGGCAAGAAAATTGGAACAACACGGAGAATGTGACACAAAGAACTAAGATGCTGCTTCCGAATCTAACAGATTGAGTGGATAGATTATTTCCTAACGCAAGTGCTCACAGGACTGGGGACAAGCTCTCTATGTTCGGAAATGCCGACAAGGATAAATGCTTATACTGCGGACACCCGGTTACTGTGACACATATCATGTCAGAGTGCAACAGATGGATAGTAGAAAGGAACAGAATGGAAAGAGAGAGAGGTGTGAATTTTATGACAGTGAGAGAAATGGTGGAGAGAATAATTGAAAATAAAGCAGGTTGGGCTAGTATAAACAACTATATCCGTGCAGTGATCAAGAAGAAAGAGGAGCAAGAAAGGCAGCTGTACCAAAAAGGTAAGAGCTAAGAGTATAATGTTTTAAGTTGAAGGTATAGGGAATAGGTTTTGATACGAGGTGAATTAGTCAGTCAAATTTTGTGAGCCAGATTCTGGGGAAGGAGAAGATGCCTGGCTGGCACTAATGCGTTCTGGGAGCGATGAGGGTATTACACGCTCTCCTTGAAAGAGAGTTCCCCAAAAAAAAATTCTGGGACCCAAAAAGGAGGAAAGAGGGAAAACGAAACGGCCTTCATACTGACAATGTGTGGATGAATGAAGGTAGTGCTTCGGAAGCGATGCCGACCATGCAGCGGCCATTCCGCTTTCAGAGCGCTTGATGACAGAGGGAGGTCTGGTTTAGCAGGTAGACGTTCGGCGTAGCCTCAACGACGAGAGGGCATTTTAACCTTTAACTACCCGCGCATCAAGTTATAACATAACTACACGCGTGGCGTACTTTATACGCCACAAGAAAATACACTTAAAAACAGCGGATTTGTTTACATTTGTTTTTGAAAAAATACACTTAATTGTTTGTTATAAACCTTATTTGGCATCAGCGAATACTTGCAGTTCTTTCTCAGTAAGCCAATTGGGATTTATAACTGGAATCTGATTCCATGATAAATAAAATTACTAATAAAAAAATTTTTGAAATGGGATTTTTTACATGAGAAAAAGTATTGTTTATAAGGAAAAATATATTTTGTGCCAAAATGACTAAAAAACAATTGAAATATGTACTTATATTACTACAATCGTAGCGTATATTGTCCACCACCGGAAACAACAAATAATAAACTGTAAATTACGATCTTCCCAGAACGCCGATTATAACGAAACTAAGAACAATTGTAAAGCACATTCCAGTGATAGATTAGATAGATAAACAAGGTCAAAAATTAAATTTTTAACTATATTTGGTGGTCAAACATGGTGAACAATATAATTTTCATTACAATCACTTGCGGCTTAATCCAATATGAACAGTACAATTAACAATGTTTATTTATCCTACGCATTTTCATATTTTGATTGGCATTTTGTTGACTTACTTTACCGATTTAATTCATTTTAACGATTTCCCCAAGCATATTTTTCAAAACTTTCCTCTACTCAAGAAGAATGATGATACATGTTTCAGACAAAGAGGCGCCATCCGTTTTATCTAACGGAATGACCTGGATACGGTCCAGACGCCAGTGAGGAACTAAGCCACTGGGTCGACATTGTGACAAATACGTTTATGGCCGAAATAGAGAGCAGATGAAACTTATTTTCAGTTTCCATCTCAACTTACGCGTTCTGGAATCTTTCCAATATTTAATTTCCATTACGTAGGGTTAAGAATATGATGTCGGAGATTCTGGTAATAAGAGACAGGCAGGTTTGAGAATGTCCCTCGTGACAACATTTTTATGTATGATTAATCAGAATAGTATAGAATATTTAATTTGTATTCTATACTTTATTTCGAAATGCATCATATTACAGTTTTCTTTATCTTATTTCAGTTTTACAAAAAAATTTATAAAAATTATTTTATCATCCCAACCAACTTTGAATAACAAACAACATAAAATGCAAATTACCAAGATTTGAGGCGGAAATTGCCAGAAATATATGCCTCTACTAAACATGCTAATATCTGCTAAAGCGTCAACCCGAGACTGTTTGATAAAGAGATGTTGTAATGACGTCATAACACTCATTTAATAACAGTCATAATGACGTCAAACATATAATGAATAAAGAGCTAAATGACATTCTAATTCCAGAGATAGTTGAAGAACAATGCGGGTTCATAACAGGAAGAGGAATGCGTGAGCAGATACTGAACATAAAACAGATAATAGAACATTCCAATACATTACAGTGGAATCTAGTTGAAAACATGAGAGTGCCTAAACACCTGGTTAACCTAAAAATGACTGGGTTTGGTGACGATCTCCTATATGAATTTAGACCATCCTTTTCCGTACCACACTATACATATACGAAGGATTTCCACAGTGTTCACAATATCCTTCACTCAGCCGTTCTCTCCGACTTTTTCTGTTTTACCAGTTCCATTCATGTAGATTCCTTCTCTCCATTGCTCCGTTTACTTCATCTCTGAAGGATCTTCGGTCTTCGGGCTCTGCCTTTCTACCTTCTTTCTATCGAGCTCCACTCTGTTACTCTATTTATCCAACGATTTTCGTCTGCTCCTCTGACATGTCCGTACCAGGTTAATCTTTTCTCTTCGATGTAGTCTATTAAATATGGTCGTCAAACCGGCAAACAGGTGTATATTCTCAAAGAAATTGAAAGTGTGTAAAAAAATTTTTAATAATCAGCTAAGTACTTTCAACACATAACGTGCCATCATCAGAGCTTCCTAAAAGGACATTTAAGCTAAGAGATTTTTTATAAACTAAAGATTGAAAAAACTTACGTCCTCTTATAAATCCTTCATAGAAGAGTAATTGTTAAAATTCACATGATAAATCATGGATACTGGGCAAAAGCCACAGATCCCAGTATCCATGATTTATCATGTGAATTTTAACAATTACTCTTCTATGAAGGATTTATAAGAGGACGTAAGTTTTTTCAATCTTTTGTTTATAAAAAATCTCTTAGCTTAAATGTCCTTTTAGGAAGCTCTGATGATGGCACGTTATGTGTTGAAAGTACTTAGCTGATTATTAAAAATTTTTTTACACACTTTCAATTTCTTTGAGAACATACACCTGTTTGCCGGTTTGACCTTTTTAGAATTGTGCACAAGTCATACAGTCTGTTTCAATTTATTAAATATGAGTTGACTTCCGTTCTTCTCTTAATCTCTTTATTATTAAATATTTTGATTGGGAAATAAGCTACAATTAAATTTAAAAAATAATTTTATTAACTCAAAAATGAATAACCATTTTCAATTTCGTTGCAACATGAAACTACAGCCGCATTATTATTCCAGTTAAATCAGAAGTGCAGCAAGCGCCTCTACCGGTTTCTAAACTTATTAGTCTCTCATCAGGAGGCACATATGCTGCTCTCTCTGACCCAACTGATACAAACCCCGGCGTGCAGTCACATATTGCAACGAACGGAATGGCAGGGATGCCCTAGCGGCAACTGCTAGCAAAAGCAGTTTTTTTTTAATTTTATTAACGTTTCGACGTCCAAATCGGACGCCGTTGTCAAAATACAAAATATTGATAAATTAAACAAAAATGTTGTTGCTTAGTAAACAATTATTAGTTAATTTGACTCATTTATATCGGAAATTCAGACATATATTATACATTTTAAAGTAGTATACTTTAAAATGATATTGCTAATATTTATGAGTTGCGTTCCTGGGACGACTTTACTAAAAGATAGTTCATTGGATTACATGAAATCAACCCCAACTCAAGAATATGTTAACGAGTTAGTACATATTTTATATTTTAGTATTATTTAGTAGGTATGCTTTATCGTCAAAAAATTTTTACAATTTGTGGACAAAGCTTATACAAAATAAAAAATACAATAAAAAATAAAAAATTATAAAAACTACAAACAAAATAAAAACAGAAACAGACACCAAATAAATGGCGTGAGTTATACTACTTAAATAAAATTTTATAGTTATTAAGTACACATTAAAATTTTTAAAAATTTTGCAAACAATATGTATACAACGTCAGAGCAAAAAGATGGCGAACGAGGAAAAGGGAAAGTAAATCAAAAGATCTATGCCGCTGCAAATATGTACAAAAGTACTCGAAAGTAATAATCCTGCTGTCAATTTGCTGAATTCAAATCGTTTATAAAAAAGTCATTCACTGTATAAAAAACCTCTCTCAAGCAGATAAGCTTTCAAGGCCTTGCGAAAAGCGGGAAATGCTGCAATAGATTTGATGTTAGATGACAGGTGATTGTGCATTTCTCTCGAATTGTATAGTATAGAGCACCTAATCAGCTCAGACCGTGGGGTTGGCAGATAGAGATTATGCTCCACGTTTCTAAGAGGATAGTTGTGAGTGGGTCTCTCTGGACCTTCTGATGCATGTTTGCGGATTAAACAAACGGATTCAAAAACAAACAAAAAAGAAGAGTAAATATTTTAAATTTTTTAAAGAATTCCTGGCAATGAACTCTGCTATTGAGTCTCAGGGAGTAACGAAGAGCTGTCTTTTGTAGTTTAAAAATACGCTCAAATTGAGTCGCACAACACGAACCCCAGAATAAAAGGCCGTACCGAAGATGAGACTCAAAAAGGGCATAATAAACGGTCCAGATGTTGAGAAATTCATTTCCGTAGCAACTGATCTTAGCGCAAAACAAGCAGAACTTAATTTTTTGTGTAAGGCATCAATGTGCAAGTTCCATTTTAGAGACTTATCCACAATAAGCCCTAAGAACTTCACCGATTCAACTACCTCTAGACTGTTGTTATTAAGTACTAAAGGTTGCATCATACTGTTGTAAGGTAGGACTTTGGTTTTAGAAACGTTAAATAACAGGAGATTCGAATCGCACCACGATTTAATGGTGACTAGGTCTGTAGCCACCATATCCGTGTTACTCCAAGTAATACTAGTATCAACTGCAAAGAGACATATTTTACCTTTAATGTTCAGACTAGAGATGTCATTTATGTATATCAGAAACAATAAAGGGCCTAGAACTGAACCCTGAGGTACCCCACATTCTAATGGCATGCAAGAAGACGTCTTCGTGTCAACCCTTACAAACTGACTTCTTTTATTAAGATATGATTTAAGCCATTTAAGAGCCTTTCCCCTAAATCCATAGTGCTGTAATTTGTCAGTCAAGATGTTATGGTTTACACAATCGAATGCTTTAGAGAAATCAAAGAAAATTGTTGCCGTAGAGTGATGGTTGTTTAGACTGGAGTAAACATGATCGAAAAGGAAGAACATAGCATCATTCGTGCATTTATCACTCAGGAATCCAAATTGATGTGGAGTAAGCAATTTGTATTTCAACAGAAAAGATAAGATTCTTTTTTTACCAGACTTTCAATTATCTTCGACAGCGTGGGCAGGAGTGCAATAGGGCGATAATTCGAAGCAAGATCTTTATCGCCTCCTTTGTGTATAGGAATAATTATCGCAGTCTTAACGCAGCTTGGAAAAACTCCAGTTTCGAATGACCTGTTTATTAAGGTAGCAAGATGGTTTAAAGTGCAATCAGGTAGAGCAGAAAACATTTTAAGAGTGAGGCCAACAGTCCCACATGACGATTTGTTTTTAATGTCATTTATTGTAGAGCGTAGTTCACCTAATACTATGGGTGTAAAAAAGAAATTATTTACATTCTTATGAGAAAGATATGAAATCGGATCCTGAGATGGAGGTATAGTATTTGTTAAATTTTTTGCCACATTTACAAAGTAATTGTTGAGGGTCTCAGGAGAAGTCGGGATTGTGGTGGGAGAAGAAGTCTCATCTCTCAGTTCATTTACGATAGACCACGTTTCCTTAGCAACATCACCTGATTTAGCCAGCCTTGCATTGTAATAAATTTCCTTGGCGGCCTTTATGGCTTTATGGTAAATTTTCTTATAAAGCCTAACGTAATCATGGAAGGATATGTAGTCCGAGAATTTTTTTAGGTACGATAATGAGCGCATGTTCTTTGCAGATATACGTAGACCTCTAGTTGACCAGGGTTTACGATGTTTAGTTTTGATGGGCCTAAGAGGAAAGGATTCGTATGCCAGACCAGACAATAACTTTATGAATCTAGAAAACTCGATGTCGACATCAACAGAGCGGAAGTCCCAGTCAGTTGTTTGACATTTATATATTATGTATTATTAATTAAAATAACATGTATATTAAGGTCCGAATTTAATATGAGTTTTGAGAGTAAACTAGACATAAGACCTAATACTTACGATGTCGGGATAGTATCACGAGACTTTTTCCTGATTTTCCCTCGTGATTGACTTTGGAATATCTAACACGAGAATTTTACTGTCACCGTTGCATGTGGTTGTCTTTTTAAAGACAAATCACATGCTATGATTTTTTTATGACGGATATTCTTGAGTTGGGGTTGATTTCATGTAATCGAATGAACTATATTTTAGTTTAGTCGTCCCAGGAACGCAACTCATAAATATTGGCAATATCAGTTTAAAGTCTTCTACTCTTAAATGTATGTCTGAATTGCCGATATAAATGAGACAGATTAAATAAATTAGAAGAATTTTTTACTGAGCAACAACATTTTTGTTTAATTTATCAATATTTTATATTTTGACAACGGCATCCGATTTGGACGTCGAAACGTTAATAAAATAATTTTTTCAATTTAATTGTGGTTTATTTCCCAATCAAAATAGTTAATTATAAAAATGCCACAAGGAAATAGCTTCAGAACAAAATCTCTTTATTATTATTTATTCTATCTTTTCTTGTTACTCTGCAGCTGCTCTTTAGGAAATCCATCTCTGTTGCTATTACAGTGGAACCTCGATAAGTCGGCCCCCGATAACCCGGAAGTCCGGCTAACCCGGACCGATTTTCATCAGACAAACATTTCAACAATAAAAATGTATGTATTATGGTATTATGTTAAAAACATTTTATCTGTAGCCGCTTCTGGAATTTCTTAAAAATATCGAGTTTCGTTGATAAAACTTGGCTTTGACCATAATATAATATTTGAGAGATAATGGGTATTTGTGTATTGTAATTTGAACTATACGGTAAAGATGACTCATGGCACACGGCGGCAGCAGATTATCCATTATCGGGCTATCGCAAACAACAGGCACCTTTTATTCCTTTATGTATTTTCAACTGTCTTAAAAAATTATTTTTAGAACAATGGTCTTTTAAAGTTTAAACAATGAAAGAGCCACTGTTCTTAAATAACGTAACATCCTTCCGATGGCAGACGAAATTGACACAGCCGAAACTGACTGAGTTTTTTTTATCTAGAAATGAACAATACTCTTTCTATACTGTCTATACTCTATACTATACTCTATACAATATACAACTATAATAGGTAAGTTAAATATGTGTACTGTGCATATATATTTCATGTTATTTTAATTATAACGGACTTTATCTATAAGGATACCGTATTTTATTAATTTTTACAATGCTCTCCGGCTAACCCGGATTTTCGATAACCCGGATCGGCCGCGGTCCCGATTAATCCGAGTTATCGAGGTTCCACTGTATTTGGTTTTTGGTTTTCTTATTTATTGTCCAATTTTCATACCCATAAGAAAGGATACTTCTCGTCATGGTACTAAATATTCTACTTTTTGTTTTTATGCTGATGTTTTGATCCCACAAACCGGGTTCAATTTTCGTATGCAGTCTCTTGTTTGCCCTAGTCTATTTTTTATATCAGTTGTTCCTTTGTTTGATATTATAAAACCTAAATACTTGTACTTGTGTTTTCATCGGATTTGTTTACCTTCGTCTATTTCCTGCTGTTTTATTTCTGTATTCTCCTTTGTTAGTTATTCAGTTTTCTTTAGGTTTATTTCCATCCAATTCTTTATATATTCCTGTTCTAGTTTTCTCATCATAAAACTGAGGTCATCTTCGTCTTGTGCGATCACTATTTGGTCATTAGCAAAGCATAGAGTATATATATTGATGTGATCTTGATTATTGATATGAGATAATATTTTTATATGTCATTTAATTTAATCAATGCATTAATAATCTAATTAATTTACCAGATCACATATCAACATGTTTTCAATCTCAGGGCGAATTATAAAATTAATTACTTACTCTCGTGGCTTCTAAGTATTTCTCAATGGTTCCTAATCGGGATAGGGAAGAAAAGAGTAAAATAATACACATATATGGGTTACAATTATAATCAAAATATTGTTTATTTTATTTAATTGGCAATCACTGCTTAATATTTGCTAGATCTTATTTTTCTTAAACATAACATTTACAAATGGGAATCTTATTTCCTTTTGGTTTCCAATTGAAAGTTTTTATTAACATTTAACTATTATGATTTATTAGCAACAATTCTATTTAAGTTTGATGAAGCTTTTCTGATATTATTGATTATGTTTCTTCAATTTTAAATGTGGTATTTAATACGAAAAACCCAAACAAATGAGACTGACCTTTTTCTGGTGAACTCAGAATGTCTTCACACAAGACCCGTTTCCTGCTATCCTTGGCTGCAATCAAATCCTCGTCCTGGCTTCCAGTAATGTTCTCCTTTGAAACTAGCTCGTATAGCTCTCGTTTCCTGCTTCTGTCGCGATGCTGTGTTCTACCTTTTTCGAAACTGCAATCAGCTACCGGGAACTCTTGGCTCAAGGAGGTTCTTTTACTCTCAACCTGGCCTACCTCTCGTTCCACGATAGATACTCCACACTCACGGAACTACACCGGCTTTCTCACTGTCCGCACACTACCGTCTACTACTGGACTTCACTTCTCGACAGCTCAAAACATTCTGATCTCTATTTGTCATTCATTCCCCTACTTTCTAAATATCCCTTCCAGATTCACAAATCAAACTTCCACCACCAACTCTCATTCGCAGTATTCCTCAAAACCAATTTTTAATCTTTCTAAATATGCTTAATGGATTTCAAAAGAAAATAGTTAATTCCCATTCTAAAATTACTTTCTATTAATTACAAAATTTAATGATCTATTATCTACTTCCACTAAGTCTTATTTAGCATCGGCTAATGATCGAACCTTCCGCGAACAACGATAATGACCTAGTATCGATTTCACTTGAGTTTTATTTAGCATAGGCTAATGATCGAACCTTCCGCGAACAACGATAATGGTACGCCATTCACTTTGTTTATTCTAAGCGCATTTTCCCGAGTTTCGTTTAATCACTTCTTAAAATTAAATATAACAATTTGTTGTATACAGGTTGTTCTAAATTTATATGCCCGTGGTTGAGAAAATTGAAAATATTTTATATTAAATTGAATTCTGTTTATAATTATCAAAATTTAATTTTCATATCAAATAGAAATATAACAATATATATATATATATATATATATATATATATATATATATATATATATATATATATATATATATTCGTTCCTTACTGGTATACCCATTCGCACTCTGCTTTCCATGGTTTCAGGGTTTTTTATAGCAATATTTTGAACAGGTTAGGGGATTGCTACATACGAAGCTAAAATATGGACTCTTAAAAAAAAATCGATAAAAACCAAATTGAAGCGTTCGAAATGCAAGTCTACAGAAGAATTCTACGCGTGTACTAGACAGCACATAAAATCAACCTGTCAAATCTAAAAAAAACTGTATATAATAGAGAGGCTATTAAAAACTAAACTAAGCATACGTAAATTACATTGGTTACATAGCTAGAAGAACGGGGACCATGAAACTGTTTGTAGTAGAAGGAAACACTCAACGAAAAATGTACGTAATATTTAGTCCATGTGGTGAGACCGCTCCCGTCTGGAAAAATTTCTAATTCGGTTGTTTTGTGGATTCCTATTCAAAAATATCCCCTTTAAACAAATCTGAAGGGTGCCGGGCGGAATTTTTGGGCAGAAATTGTTTAAACGATTTTTTTAAACAAATACAAAAGATGACGTTTTTTGATCCGGAATATATATTTTTGAGTTTCGTGGGTCATTCTGAACAAGAAAGATATCTTGTAAATTTTCTCAGTAATTGATAGTTTTCGAGTTATAGGCGATTTAATATCTGAAAAATGAGAAAATATATATTTTCAAGGCTTAAAAACTCATTTATTCAAATTAGTATTTTTGAGGTTGCCAGATACATAAATTAAAGACTAAATATTCAGCTTCAAGATTTTGAAGAGTGATCGCCTCTAACTTTAATTTATACCGTTGTTTTTTAATTGTTAAGTATGCGTGTTTATCCGATTTTTTTGCCGGTGTGGCGCGTTCCTTTTCAAAAATCTCCTATTTTCCCCCGAAAAATATTTTTATAGATTCTTTGGGATATTCTAAATAAAACAAGTTTCTTGACATTTTTCTCAAAAGTTAATAGTTTTAAAGTTATAAGCCATTTAAAATCCGAAAATGCGTTTTTTGTCGTTTTTCGGATTTTAAATCGCTTATAACTTAAAAACTATTAACATTTGAAAAAAATGGCAAGAAACTTATAGTCCTGTCGCCAGGGGGGGTACAACGGCCTTCTTAATTCAGATGGACTTACCCAAGTTTTTTTATGTATTTTGACCCGTAGAACACGAATTTTTTGGGTAACAGTTGATCCGGATGTCGATAAGATTGTTATAAACAAAGAAGTTGAGGAATTACATAACAGCGATTTCTCGCAAAACAAGACATTTTTTTGTATTTTTTGGGTCATTCTAACCAAAAAATGTTCCTACAAGTTTTTTCATAGGATGCATAGTTTTCGAGATAAACGCGGTTGAACTTTCAAAAAATAGAAAAATTGCAATTTTTGAACCCGAATAACGTTTGAATAAAAAATAAAATAGCAATTCTGCTTACCGCCTTTAAAAGTTTAAGTCAAATTATATCTGTTTTGAATATTTGCATTGCTAAAAATTTATTTTTTGATTGTTAAAAAAGCTATAAACACATACTGTTTCCCGTGCCTAATACATGCGTTTTAATGCATGCTACTTAGAAATAGCCCCGCTTGCACTTTTACCTCCTCTACGTACTCGTTCGATTTTAAATGAGAAATCAATGAAACATCACTCAAGCACTAGGTGTTTATAGCTTTGTTTTAACAATAAAATAATACATTTTTAGCAATATAAATAATTAAAACCGATATAATTTGACTTGAACTTTCAAATGCGGTAAGCAGAATTGCTATTTTATTTTTTAATCAAAAGTTTTTCGGGTTCAAAAATTCCAATTTTTCGATTTTTTGAAAGTTCAACCGCGTTTATCTCGAAAACTATGCATCCTACGAAAAAATTTGTAGGAACATTTTTTGGTTAGAATGGCCCAAAAAATACAAAAAAATGTTTTGTTTTGCGAGAAATCGCTGTTATGTGATTCCTCAACTTCTTGGTTTATAACAATCTTATCGACATCCGGATCAACTGTTACCCAAAAAATTCGTGTTCTACAGGTCAAAATACATAAAAAAAACTTGGGTAAGTCCATCTGAATACAGGAGGCCGTTGTACCCCCCCCCTGGCGACAGGACTATTATTTTTTTTAGAATATCACAAAGAATCTAGAAATAGCTATTTGTATAACAAGGGAGGAAAGTGCTACTTTTCCTCCCGAGAATGAAGTTTACTGCCCGACGCGTAGCGGAGGGCAGTAATCATTCAAGGGAGGAAAAGGCACTTTACTCCCATGTTATACATATGGTTTTTCCACCTTCCTCAAATAACAAGTCATTTTTTTCATTTTTACTTAATATATTTATGTAACTAACCAACAAAATTTATTAGAACTAAAACTAACAAGTACGTACAATATAACTGTCAACTGTCAAATATAAGTCAAATTAATAATGTAAACATTGTTAAATCAAAATAACAATTTACTGTTTTTTACCATTCTGCAAAATACAGAGTGTTTTATAAATAAACGTTAAAATGTATAGAAACTTACGTAATAGAAAATAGCTATTGTACAGGGCGTCAATAAGTTACATTTCATGAATGAAATACCATGACGTCACTTTTACTTTTCCTCCCTAGGGAGGAAAAATATTTTCCTCCCTAGGGAGGAAAAGTACAACTTTGCTCCCTACAATCCGGTTCGGAAAAGTATACTTTCGGTAGAGGTAGGTGGAAAAAATATTTTTCCATGTAATTCGTTGGTCGGATCTGATAGTATATGCATGTTCAGCAACCTCAAAAACCTAAGAGTAATCCATTTGATTCCTCCGAAACTCCAGAAGATAACCTGTCTTAGGCACCAGGTGCTCCTGTGTCTGTGCTGATCACGCATTCATGTTCAGCAACCCCAAAAACCTATAACTAATCCGTTTGTATTAATGTAGTACCAAAGATCCTCGAAACTCCAGGAGCCCCTTTCATTGACCTTGGAAATCAGGTGCTCCGGGAGTCGGTTCTGGTGGCATATTCATCGTGTATAGCGACCTCAAAAATTCCTCCAGTAATTCATTTGCATCAATTAAATGCCGAAAACCATCCAAACTCTAGAAGATGACGTCCCATGCAGAGGCCCTGGCCACCACGTCATCCGGAGGGCAATTCTAATGGCATATTCGTGTTTAGCGATTCCAAAAACCCATGAGTAATCTGTTTATATCAATTGAATGCCGAAAAACCTCGAAACTCTACAAGATGACGTCCGTTGAAAGTCAAGTTCAAAGTAAAGGTCGCCATTGGATAGCCAGGAAAAAATCATAGACTACTAGTACTTTTCCTTGATCCAAACTTCTACATGTTGCCAAATAACCAGTAACTCACGGAATTGGAATACCTCGTAAATCTTATAAATTTCCAAGTTTGGGCCTCTATATCTTGATAATCCGTCATACGATTGAGTTGTGCCCATAAGAACTTTTTATCAGGATGCTTCAAAGAGTATTTTCTCAAAGTATGAATGAAAACCACTGGGGCCTATTTTCCTTAAGGTTTGTGCGGGGTCCTTTTTCAAAAACAAGTAATTGGACTTCGTAAGTCCTAGGCTTTCACCCAAAGTAATCGAAAGTAGAACTGGAAGACGATATTTGAATTTTACGTGTAACTTTGCGTGAATTGATATACGAATTTACTAATTTTGAGTCATTTTTAGTAAACTTTGACATTTGTCACCTCATTTGTAATTCTACCCGGTATAATAGCGGAGGAGTTATATTGGCAGTCGTACGGACCGACAGAAAGATTGCCTAGGTCAAATATCTCACCTTTAGTACCATCCTTGGATTATAAGCTTTCATTTGACACCTCATTTATCATTCTAGCTGGTATAATGATGGAGGAGTAATATTCGCGGTCGAACGGACCGACGGACAGACCGCCTAGGTCAAATGTCTCACCTTTAGTACCATCCTTGGATTATCAGCTTTCATTTGACACCTCATTTGTCATTCTACCTGGTATAATGACGGAGAAGTTATATTCGCGGTCGTACGGACCGACGGAAAGACAGCCTAGGTCAAATATCTCACCTTTAGTACCATCCTTGGATCATAAGCTTTCATTTGACACCTCATTTATCATTAAAGCTGGTATAATAATGGAGGAGTTATATTCGCGGTCGGAGGGACCGACGCACAGACCGCCTAAGTCAAATATGTCACCTTTAGTTGGATTATAAGCTTTCATTTTGACACCTCATTTGTCATTCTACCTGGTATAATGATGGAGGAGTTATATTCGCGGTCGTACGGACCGACGGAAAGACAGCCTGGGTCAAATATCTCACCTCTAGTACCATCCTTGGATTATCAGCTTTCATTTGACACCTCATTTATCATTCTACCTGGTATAATGACGGAGAAGTTATACTCGCGGTCGTACGGACCGACGGAAAGACATCCTAGGTCAAATATCTCACCTTTAGTACCATCCTTGGATTATCAGCTTTCATTTGACACCTCATTTATCATTCTACCTGGTATAATGACGGAGAAGTTATACTCGCGGTCGTACGGACCGACGGAAAGACATCCTAGGTCAAATATCTCACCTTTAGTACCATCCTTGGATTATAAGCTTTTATTTGACACCTCATTTATCATTCAAGCTGGTATAATAATGGAGGAGTTATATTCGCGGTCGTACGGACCGTACGTGATTT
This sequence comes from Diabrotica virgifera virgifera, assembly GCF_917563875.1. Taxonomy (NCBI): domain Eukaryota; kingdom Metazoa; phylum Arthropoda; class Insecta; order Coleoptera; family Chrysomelidae; genus Diabrotica; species Diabrotica virgifera. Next base: position 20,021,103 of record NC_065445.1, on the reverse strand, counting down.
TATCTCCGGCTCTGTATCAAGCCTACTTTCGCGCTAAAAATGACAAAAAAAGTATTTTAAATCTTTGATTAAAATATAACCATTGCACTAATTTTTGACATTCTTTGTGAGTAATTAGACTGTACCATAGACTCACTTTTAAGCTTTGAAACAATTAAAACAAAATATAAACAATGGAGATATCGTATATTTATTTTGCTGTTTCCTAACTTTTTTGCAAATGGTTGGAAAATTTTTTTAACGCATTCATTTTCAAGACCTATGAAATACGCATTTTAAGTATTTTTTAAAATTAGAATATAATAAACAATCTCTAAGAAATGTTAATTTGTTTATAACAATTTTTTTTAAACATTTAAAGATTATGGAAAAAAATGAAAAATTTATATTTTGTCGACAAAATATTAAATAGCCATCACACCTTTATAATCTTTCTAAGTTTGATCAATGTCTCATGATTATTTTGGTTGTTATTGCGACTGTAAATTGTTAATTAACAATTGAATTGTTGCTTAAATATTCATTTCATTTTAACCGGCTTCTGAATTTATAATCTATACTAAGAAAGCTTTTATTTCACCAAGCTATATAATTATTAATAAATAATTACTGGCCCAAAAAATTTATTTGAAAATTCGAGATTTTGTTGGGAAAACCCACATTTTTCGAGGAAAATTTTCGTCGGAGCAAATCGGGAAAAACATGCCTCTATGTAGAATTAAATTGGGGTGAATTTTTATTTGAGTATTTTTGGTGTAAAGTTAAAATCTTCGGAGTTATAGAGCAATAATTGAAAAAAATACGATTTGTCGGCGCCATTTTGTTTATAAAAAAAAGTAGCACACTATCTGTGGACTTTGCATACCTATATTAATAATATATAGGATCTTATAGTTCGACTAAAGCAATAAAATTGCTGGTAAATAAACTTTCTTTGTACTTTACTAATTAGACTACGTATTATAACTATTTTTTGTTTCAAAATTTAAAGATTATGCAAAAAAAAGAAAAATTTATATTTTGTCGGGAAGTAAAACCTTCTATTTAAATGGTTTTTCTGGACTAATTTTATTCACACGGTTATTTTACTGATTATCGTCATCCGTAACTTTCAGTTCATCGCAATTAATGGAGTCTTTTGTAATCCCCTTAAAACTCACAAAAATTCGACAACGGATAATTCTTTAAAGTCCATTCCAATCTAATTATTTGACCCTTTGTTCTCATTTGTTTACGCAAATTCCAAAAAAGGAAAAAATTAAGGACGTTGGTCGCATTGGATAACGAATCAGAAGCGTAAAGTTACGCTTTGACTTCGGATTAATTTATGGCATATAATTAACAAACGTTTGTCGGCATCGGACATTAAATTTGATGACTGTCACGGCGGCTAATTCCTGAAAGAATGCCGTTTGTCGTGGAAAAAATGGAGTATATGAAGTAATTATCTTGCAGCCATAAAAAGGCGACGTAGTGTAGTTGAGATTCTTGTCTGCTTATCTAAATATTTGTGAATATCAAGACTTAGCCACACCATGAAAATATGGAAGAGAGTAGTTGATAGGTGGATACGTGAAGAAAAAAAATATCCGATAATAAATTTGGCTTTATGCAGGGCAGATCAACGACAGATGCAATTTTCATTGTAAGGCAACTGATGGAAAATAGAGCAATAAAGAGACCAACGCTCATATGGTTTTCATTGATCTTGCGAAAGCATATGATAGAGTTCCTCGAGAGATTCTGTGGTGGGCACTCAATAAGAAAGGAGTCCCTGGCGAATATGTAAAGATTGTGAGAGATAGATATGTATGAGGGAGTAACGACTAGTGTTAGAACAGGTGTGGGAGAGACTGATAAATTTCAGGTGAAAGTAGGAAGTAGGATTGCACCAAGGCTTGGTACTTAGTCCGTATTTATTCTAGTATTAGTTTTGGACCAGATAACAGCAAAACTACAGGGTAGCATTCCATGGTGCCTAATGTATGCTGATGATGTAGTGTTAAAAGGAAATAGTGAAAGAGACTTTGGACAAAACAGACTCACTCAAACAGAGAAACAAAAACTGGAACAGTGGAGACAAGCTCTGGATGAAAAAGGTTTAAAACTTAATAGGACAAAAACAGAGTATTTGGAATTTTCATTTAAAGATGGAGTTACTACAAACAAAATGGTGTCTTTGGATGGTGAAATGATTGTAAAAAGCAATAGTTTTAAGTATCTAGGATCGGTATTACACAGTAATGGAGAAATAGATGGAGATGCATGCAGTAGAATAAGGGCTGGATGGATGAAGTGGAAAGAAGCGAGTGGTGTGTTGTGTGACACAAAAATTTCAATGAAGCTGAAGGGATAATTCTATAAAACAGCCATAAGACCGGCTATGATGTACGGAACTGAATCTTGGGCAGTGAAAAAGAAAGAAGAACAACGAATGCGGGTGGCGGAAATGAGAATGCTTAGATGGATGAGTGGAGTGACAAATAAGGGTAAAATTAGAAATGAGTATATTAGGAGAAGTCTAGGTGTGGCACCAATTGATGCCAAAATGAGAGAGCATAGGTTAAGATGGTTTGGTCATGTTTAACGTCGAGACGTTAATCACTCAATACGAAAAATATCTGAAGTGCAGATTTCTAGTTGTTAAAGCACATAACTTTTTTAATTCCCAACATTAGCAAATGAATCAAAACAGAAAATGTTAAGAAAGTCTAAGTCTACAATCGATTGTTAATTTAAATATTTTATTTATGCTAGAATATTCCACAGGGTGTTTCGAACTTTAAGAAAAAAACACAGTATGATTGTAACACCCGGTATAAAATGACATTTACCTGTCTAGGAACAGTATTATTACACCGATATTCTTAAGGTGATACAGTAGCGATCAACAGGTAGCAAAAACGCGTTCCAAGATTGCGGCTGTAATTTTGAATATTTTTTCGAGATATTTGGCACACGTATTCGTAATATAATAAACAATGGCGGTACAGAGCCCAATTTGAAAAATATATTAATATGTGGAACATACTCTGTAATTAAATACAATATTAAAAAAAACGAGCCTATACCGCCATTAAGAAGAACCAAAAAAATACACTTTCTTCAAATAAACTTTTTTATCCGATGCCTAGACTTTGTGTCATTTTGGAACTACTAAAATTTTTTATTTCATTAGTAGTTCCAAAATGACATAAAACCTAGGCATCGGATAAAAAAGTTTATTTGAAGAAAGTGTATTTTTTGTTCTTCCTAATGGCGGTACAGGATCGTTTTTTTAATATTGTAGTTATATACAGAGTAATTTCCACATATTAATATATTTGTCAAAATGAGCTCTGTACCGCCATTCTTTATTATATTACGAATAAGTGTGCCAAATATCTCTAGAAAATATTCAAAATTACAGCCGCAATCTTGGAACGCGTTTTCGCTACCTGTTGATCGCTAATGTTTCCTCTTAACTAATAAGGCTATTACATACTAAGAGAATCACTCAAATCGGACAACAGGTTTAGGAAATTCGAGACATCAAACATGTCCCATTTTTAAGGTGTTCGGCTAATTTTGCCGGTGTCTGTAGGTAAGTGAGGTCAATCAACCTATTTTTGACCTCAAAATCTGTAGTATAAATTAAGACCAATATTTTCGGGACACCCTGTATATAGAGTTATCATATTAGTTCAGATATATTATATAGAGTTATCAAACTAACTCTTAGATAATAATCAACCATTTGGGCCAGATCCACTTATCACTGTATTTTTATAAAAAAGAAAAGCTTAAAGCTAATGAGTTATGCTGCTTTAAGCTATTCTTTTAGTAATCAGTGTTCACTACCAAACAAATTTTTAAATGCACCATTAAAATATATATTACAGCATATTATCAGCGTCGTCCTACTAACTTTGTTTTCCTCTGGCGTCTGGACCCTATCCAGGTCATCCAAATAGACGCTACGGATGGCGCCTCTTTGTCTGTAACTAGTTTTATCATCCTTGTAATCGAAGCGCTAAACTGTAGAAATATAGAGAAAATGGGTCAGACTTGAAATCGGGCTGTTTGTGTTGTCAATAACAGATATCCCCTATTAAAAACTACGCCATAAACGGACATGTATAAATTTAAATCATTGCTACAATTTTTTATATTAATTTTTTATTTCGTAGAAAGCTGAAGAGTGTGTTCTGGTCTTGGATGTACAAACAACCAAACTTATATGGAATCACCATGTACCGGGTGTCCCAATAAGAATGGCTCTCGGCCATATCTCAGGAACCGTTTATAGTAGAGCTTTGAAATAAAAAAATTTATAACAAAAGTTGCCTCAAGAAAAGCCTGGAAATTATTTTCATAATTGTGGGACCACCGCTAGAGGGCGTAATTGAATATCAAAAATTAAAAAATCTAAATTTTACAAAATTTTCCTAATGAAGGGGCACTGGAGATCCGATCGTCGTATTCTTCATAAAATTCTACGCATATTTTATTTAACAAGTTTAGGTCTATCTTTGGAAATAAGAGGTGGGGGTGAGTGGGAACCTTGTTATGAAAAACTGGCTGAGTCCGGTTCTGCTTAATCAAATTTTGCAAACTTGGTCTTGTTGAAGACAGATCTTTTTCGTCAATGTAAAAGTTATGATTTCGAACCAACTTACTGAGTAATATGCCAGCTAGAAGGCGTTATTTAATTTTTTTCAGAAATCTAGTGTTCCTTGGAAAATATTAAATACAAACATGCATTTTTAATACCATATTACAAAATTAGACAAAATTAGCAACAGAATAGCGAAAACCGCATGTTAATACCATTTTTCTATCTCGAGATATCTTACAAAACGTGTAAATTTAAAAACATAACTGTTACTGTCACCGGTAAACGAAATAATTCATTAAAATTAGTGTGCTATGGAAACAACAAAGAAACATTTTCCATCTGTCAACGTATATTAGGTCTTTTCAACGCTTCTCATTTGTTTCGAGCCTCGTTCATATCTCGTATATTAATATTATACACGGATTATACGGCATATGACAGAGGCTCGAAACAAATGAGAAGCGTTGAAAAGCCCTATTACAAAGAAATAAAAATAACTATTTAGTGATGACATAAACGTTTAAATTTTTGCCCATCATTTTCGTTGCAAACATTTACTCTTTCAAGAGTAGATTGAACAGCAGTCTCAATTTCTGCTCTCGATATGCTTTGAATGGCGTTTAGTATTCTCTGGATAATGTATTCTAGAGTAGTGTATGATGGGCAACAATTTGAATATTTAGATCGTCACTAAGTAGTTCTTTTTGTTCTGTGTTATATTTAATTTTAATAGTATTGTTTCTCTTTATATTGTTGTTTTAATTAATTATATTTTTATACGTTGACATCTGGAAAATGTTATTTTGTTTTTTTCCACAGCACACTACTTTTCATTAACTTAGTTTACCGGTGATAGTAACAGTTATGTATAAAATTTACACGTTTCTCGAGATATCTTGAGATAGAAAAAAGGTATCGACATGCGGTTTTCGCTATTCTATTGCTAATTTAATCTAATTTTATAAGGTATGATTAAAAATGCATACTTGTATTTAATATTTTCCAAAGAAAACTAGATTTCTGAAAAAAATTAAATAACGCCTCCCAGCTGGCTGATTACTTATTAGGATGGTTCAAAATTATCACGCTTACATTGAAGAAAAAGATCAGTCTTCAACAAGACCCAGTTTTCAAAATTTTATTTAGCAGAACCGGACTTACAGCCATTTTTTCATAACAAGGTTCCCACTCACCCCCACCTCTTATTTACAAAGGTAGAGTTAAACTTGTTAAATCAAATATGCGCAGAATTTGATGAAGAATAAAATAATCGGATTTCCAGTGCCCCTTCATTAGGAAAATTTTGTAAAATTTAGATTTTTTTATTTTTGATATTCAAATACTCCCTCTAGCGGTGGACCCACAATTACGAAAATAATTTCCAGGCTTTTCCTGAGGCAACTTTTGTTATAAAATTTTTTATTTCAAAGCTCTACTACATACGGTTCCTGAGATATGGCCGAGAGCCATTCTTATTGGGACACCCGGTATGTCAAAGCAATATTTAAGTCTTTTGAAAAAACCTGTTATCGTTGCGAATAATAAAGGTTTTTATTGAAAATAAACAAATCGATGAGACCATCATATAGTACAGCTCGGTACGGTATATAGTCTAGAGCTGGGAGCGGATTTCATGCGTGATAAGTAATATGGAAAAACTATAAGAGGATATGTTGAATTAGTTGTGTACATGACTTTCCCCAACGGCCGAAAACCAGAGTGGGGGACGGGGGTAGGGGGTAGGAAGGGGTCAAAGTCGTGGCTTTAATTATTTTTGAAGTTATACTTCTTTACGCGCGATATGAGGGTGAATTTTTATATGCTAAAACCTACGATCCGGGCGCATGCGCATTATAACTTTGTTCTGATTGGATGTTAAAATGACATGTCAAAAAGTATTCAATATGTCGGCTGTGGCAAAGCTTATTTATGGTTGTTGCGTTTTGAAATTTGTGTAAAAAGAAACAACAAACAAAAGTTAGTTATTAGTTATACTGCCTTTTTAAATAGTTTTCATATATATTTGTGGACTTTTGGACAAGGAAAACTCATTCTAATTTGGTAAGTAGTTTTTATTATAATCATATTGTAATTATACATTTGGATTAGGTTGGAATAAATTTATTTTCTCAAGAATGGGGATTTTAGAGAGAAATCCGAAATTAGGTCCGATTTTTATTTTAAATTATGATTTTTTGGCGTAGATTTATTTATCTAGGTATGTAATGCTTAATTTGATTACCAACAAAAGTTCTACCAATCTTCATATATATTGTTTTCTTACTGGTTTGTTATATTTTAATATTTTCTTCCACAAAAATCAAACTACATAATTTGATTTAAATTCAGAATAACTGTCAAACAGTAAAACGTTCAGTTGCCCTATTTTTCCACATGACAAATAATGAGTAATTGGATGAGTGAGTCTAGGCTTCGATTACGAAACAAAGCGTCCCAAAATTCTCGGGTTCGAATCCCGAAGCAAGTTTTTATGTTTTTATTTTTTTATGCATGTTATGATTGTAAGTATATTTATTATATTTTTTTTTTCAGAAAATGCGTATTTAAAACTTTTGCCAACATTTTTCAATGTGTTTGTGTGCGTTTTATTCTTTTATTTTTTTAAATTTTTGGTATTTTCTTAATAAAAATTTTTGGAAAGTAGTAGGTATTAAAATTAGTTTAATATTTAAATAAAATATAAATAAACTGTTTAAAGTACATTATATCAATTTCGTTAAAATCACATACTATGTAATAGAAGTATAACTTCTTACGTGCGTACAAAGTACACACACATTCCTTTTTTTTTTGACGCTCATGATCGAGATAGTGCACCAAAATTTGGGAATAAGTAGGTCATATACATGACGTAACTAAGTAAAATCTCTATGGGCGGAACGCTGCGTGGCCGACAAAGGGGTGGGAGTAGGGGTGAATATAAAAAATACAAGGATTTTTTTGCGACGTTCGTGATTGAGATGGTGCACCAAAATTTGGAAATAAGTAGACCATAACATAAGCGTATTTAACGCGATAAAAACTTTCGATAAGATGCCGGTTGCAAGTGATACAAATGTGTGAAAGATATGAATTTATTGATACTAAAATACTAAATTAAACAGTAAAATATAGGATAATTCCGTTACACTTTAAACTGTCTAAAGTTGGATAAACATGACACGACTACTTTGATCAGATTAAGATGCACGCTAAGGGATTGTTTCACACATATCGTGGTGACTCGACACGTATGCTTTACGAACCTTTCTTGGCTACTGGTTCTTGGCGACTGCCCTTATCGTATGAGGACATGAGGATATATCGATATAAGAATACCACGTTGCCACACGTCATAAGAAAACGCATTAAATTAAATAAACTAGAACAGGGCATAAACATGGCCCCAGCCTGGGCAAACACTGCCAACAAATAACGCTAAACAACTGTTCAAATGTCTTAACTAACTTAGTCTGAAATAGGCAACGGACACACTTTGGCGAAGGAACGAGTAATAATACCATTGTCTGTCTTTGTCTTGATAACTCGTGCTACACCATCGCTGCCGCGGATCAGTTTAATCACGCGACCTAACCTCCACCTTAACGGAGGCAAATTGTCCTCTTTAATAAGCACTAACGCGTTTTCCGTCACTTCACCATGGGTAGTAGTCCACTTGGTACGCTTCTGTAGTTCGGAGATGTATTCCTTGTTCCAGCGCTCCCATATGTGCTGGGAAAGTTGCTGGATATGTTGAAACTTCGAGATACGATTAACTGGAATATGGCGAATCTAGATCTGGATTGGTAGTAAGTGGTCTTCCGATGTGAAAATGTGCAGGAGTCAAGGGGGGAGATCATTAGGATCACAGGATAAAGGATGAATAGGTCGGGAATTTATTATGGCCTCAATTTGCACAAGCAACGAATAAAATTCCTCGAACGTTAGGTGGGCATTTCCCAAGACTCTATGTAAATAATGCTTAACTGTTTTCACCCCGCTTTCGCACAAGCCGCCAAAATGAGGAGAATACGGAGGTATGAAAGTCCACGAAATATTATCCTTTAGCAAGGATTTTCTTATCTCTGGAGTATGCTGCTCTAAAAACTCTTTCAAAGTTCTCAATTCTAAGAGGTCCCGCATAATCCACACCGGTCACGATGAACGGTGGAGTACTTGCGAGGCGCGACGCAAGTAGATATCCCATCACTGGCTGAATGGGCTTAGATTTTAAACTTAAACCTTTCACACATTTATACACGGTACGTCGTGCTAAATTTCTACCCAATATGGGGCAAAAAGTTTTTCTTACTGTAGAGAGCAAAAGTTGAGGACCAGCATGTTTTAAGTCCTTATGAAAATGATTAAATATCAAAACCGTAACTAAATGATCTGCCCCTAAAATGATTGCTACCTACATGCAAAAACCACGTATGAGGATTTTTAGGCGAAACGAGTTGATTCGCGCGAAACGGCGCGAAGTTGATTCTGAGTATATTGCGCACGCTCTACTGAATCATTCTAATTTCAAGTACGAGAAATAATGTTTTCTCGTATTCAAGATTAGAATTATAGAATATATTATACATTTTAAGTGTTTGTAAAACATTAATCTAATTCCACACTATTTTATTTTGTTCTTTAACCTATTTTTGATTATATTTCATCTCTGCTTTTCTAGAGAAAAATTTGTCAGAAAAACAGGTCTGTGGGTATTTTCGGGTTACTTTTTTACTCTACTTTAATCCACCTCTGTTCTAAATCAATAACACAGTGACAGAACTAGCCAAAATAAATACGTAAACATCTACTTGACTTATAGAGAACAATTTCGTACATCGCTGTCCTTTATTGGACCAGTAATTTATTATTTACGTGCGGTGACACTTATTGAAAAAAATCGTCGACTTATTTCTCAAGTTAATGCCGTCGTTGTGTAATATGTCCGATCTGGAAGTAGGAGTAATTGTATTAAAGAGGGCTTTTTCGAGCTTGTATGAACTTGTTCTCCATCGCACTTTATTTTTATGTATGAGATCGTGAATTCCTATTTTTCCTTGAGGCTTTTGCAAAAATCAGCAGTTTTTTATACGGTTTAGACGTATATAGTGTCTTTTGTATTCAGTAGAATCTGTGTTAAGTTAATATATATAAGAGAAAAAGATTTGGACTTATTTTTCTAATATTCTAATCTATCAAGTTCATGATGGAGATGAATTTGCTGTGATAATTATCAATCTCAGAAGAGATAGCGAGATAGCATTTAGCAGAAGAAGAATATCTTGAAGTCTCCAGACTCTCTACAAAAAGTTTAGTTCTAGTGTGATTCCAGTATCATTATCGTTCTTCTTCTTCTTATTTCTCACTTTTTCCCCTATTAATAATTGTCGCTGTTCTTTACATTTCCCCGTCACCCATTTCTGTCCATCGTATCTTCTCACCTAAACCGTTCTCCCTCAAGTTCTCTGCCACACAGTTCTTCCATACTTTCCTCAGTTACCTCCTTTACCTCTTATTCCATTAACTTCTAACAGCTCTATCCTTTGTCCGATATAGTTTTCATTTCTACATCTATCGTGACCACACCATTGCAGTCTTCGTTTTGAATCTTTTTAATACGATAGACCCCGCCTCCTTCCCTGATCAAGTCCTTGCTGATCCTGTTTCTTCTAGTCTTACCCAACATCAACCGTAATATTTTCTTTTCCTGAATCTTCTTGTTCAATTTTCACATGCAAAAAATATTCTTATATTTTTTACTGCATTAAATCTGCAATTACAATCCGTAAAGGGCCTAGCCGGGTAAGATGGTGAAAAGTGCCCCCAACTCGATTTAAATTCCATATAGGCCACTTTTTAGCACATATAGAGGAACTCACTTTCTGAAATTTTTAGCCCCCTAGGTGGTCACGTGACCCCCCCTCAGCCACATCAAGAGCTAGCCAAAAACTTTATTTAAAGAAGTTGTAAGTTTTAAAAAGATCTATATGAAATTTTTTTTTTTATTTTTTGGCGGGAAATTCGAATTTTTAGAACAATTTTAAACTTTTAAATAACTCTGAAAAAAAAACTAAGACACTCGTTTTTACGAAAATCAATTATAACGTTTATTTTTGCACAATCTTTCACCCTGAATTTTTTCAGATTTTTAAAATTGGTGAAACGTACCTTTAAAAACAAAAAACCGCATTTTTTTGTTTTTTTTTTTTGTTTTTTGATACAATTTTATACATATTTTTCAAAAAGGTAACACCGTCACTAGAATAGGTAAAAAACTGAAAAATAATTGGCGTTTGCTTTATAAAATTTTTTTGTAACGCCATCCATTTTCAAGATACAGGGCGTTGAAGAAAACAAAATTTGACACATTTTTTACGATTTTGCTGAAACTACTGGCAACATTGTAATAAAACTTGGCAGGTTTTAAGAGGTAGTTTCTACATCTACATACATAAACTCGTACATCCATTATAAAAATTAATTCGAATAATTTGGAAGCGTTAAGATATTTTATTTTTTGCAACAAAACGGCGCGTCGTATGAAAAAATGGGAAGATAGATTTTTTGTCAAAAATGGAACGAGAAATTCAAAAATGATTGTTAATTTGAAATATGTCAGTGGTGTACCATCTTTTTTTACTTTAAAAAGTTCAGACCATTACCCGTATGCGCGCCAATGATGAATATAAAATTCTTAATTGCTTGTCAAAAAATGCACAATAACAACCTTTTAAAACCTGCCAAATTTTATTGCAATGTTGCCAGTAGATTCGGCAAAATCGTAAAAAATGTATAAAATTTTGTTTTCTTCAACGCCCTGTATCTTGAAAATGGATGGCGTTACAAAAAAATTTTATAAAGCAAACGCCAATTATTTTTCAGTTTTTTACCTATTCTAGTGACGGTGTTACCTTTTTGAAAAATATGTATAAAATTGTATCAAAAAACAAAAAAAAAAACCGAAAAAATGCGGTTTTTTATATTTAAAGGTACGTTTCACCAATTTTAAAAATTTGAAAAAATTCAGGGTGAAAGATTGTGCAAAAATACACATTATAATTGATTTTCGTCAAAACGAGTGCCTTAGTTTTTTTTTCAGAGTTATTTAAAAGTTTAAAATTGTTCTAAAAATTCGAATTTCCCGCCAAAAAATTAAAAAAAAATTGTCATATAGATCTTTTTGAAACTTACAACTTTTTTAAATAAAGTTTTTGGCTAGCTCTTGACGCGGCTGAGATAAAAAATAAAAACATAAAAAGTCTAATTAGGCTCTAAGGGGGTCACGTGACCACCTAGGGGGCTAAAAATTTCAGAAAGTGAGTTCCACTATATGTGCTAAAAAGTGACCTATATGGAATTTAAATTGAGTTGGGGGCACTTTTCACCATCTTACCCGGCTAGGCCCTTTAAATAACTACAGAGCCAACCCTGTTCAATAGTACCATTTCATTCCCTTCTAATTTTACCCTTATCCCTACAGACAGACAATAATTATACTTGGATTCGCGATAGAAGAAATCTTTCTCTTTCACATCAGCCGGTCGAACGGTCAACATGTACCACTCGTCTCGAGGGTGCAACCTCTTTTCTCTACGACCTTTCGAAGGGTCAACTCGGATACCGCTCATCTCTTGACGATACAGCCTTTCTTTTGGGCTGAAACGAACAATCAAAAGTCGTTCACGAACAGTAATTCACGAGTGACGGCATACATCAGCGCGGCAGTCAAAATTCAATTCGTGTGTGACCGGCTCTAGTGATCTACGTTTCACAGCTTGGTAAGACTTTATTATACATATGAATGTAGTCTGTATAAAACCTTATCCTTTATACTCCCACTTGAACCAGTAAACTAGCAATCCTAACTACAGTCCACAATCATACCCTCTGAGAGTATATTCATACTCTCACATAATGTACAAGTTATCGTACACTCCTTTAGACACCACATTTTACCATCGTAGGTCACACCAAACTCTTTTAAATCTTTCCTTTTAGTTAAACCAACCAGCCTTTATCCTGTGAGAAATTTTGCCTTATCCTGTGAGCTATTTAAATTTTTCTGTTCGTCCTAATTTTTTTACCAGTAACTCTATGACTCCAAAGCCATTCCTGTTTCTTCCACCCATGTACTCCGTTTTCGACCTACTAACCCTAAGTCCTCCCTCTTCAATAGCCCTTCTTTAACCCTCTAACTTTTCCTCCAACATTTATTGGCTCCCCTTTACTAAAACGATATCATCAGTAAATATCATTAAGGGCATTGACAAAGGCGCCTCCTGCCTTACCTTCTTTGTCATCCACAACAATATTAAATAGGTAAGAGCTATTTAAGAGCCTTGGTGTAAACCAACCTTCACTGGAAAACTTTCGGTCATTCCGACATAGGTCCTTACTGTCTGTAGAGTACGGTACCTCATACATGTTCTTCATAAGCTTTACGTGTTCCTCAGTAACCCATTTCTCTCATATACATGTCTATATCTCTCTCTTATAAGTTAAGGTCGTCTTATACCTCAGGTTATTGCCGTCATTGTGTAATATGTCCCATCTGGAAGTAGCTTGTATGAACTCGTTCTCCGTCGCACTTTATTTTTATGTTTGAGATCGTGAATTATTATTTATCCTTTAGGCTTTTGCAAAAGTCAGCAGTTTTTTATACGGTTTAGATGGATCGTATACAATGTCTTTTATATTCAGCAGAATCTTTCTTGGTTTACTGTAATAATAGAAGAGATTGAATATTTTTAAACCTAAGTTCATTTAAAGTCATGACAAGGATCATACTCACAGAATGAAAGAAACTATAGACCAGTTGTTAAGACCAAACCAAGCGGGCTACAGAAGTAATAAAGCATGCACATATCATATTAACACTTTGAGAAACATTGTAGGGCAAACAATAGAATGGCAGAGCAAAATCTATATAAATTTCATTGACTTTAGACTTTGACCGGATTAAGAGAGAAAAGATGTGGGAAATATTAAATAGATATGGATTTCCATTAAAATACATAAGAATTATCATAATGTTCTATGAAAACTATACCGCACAAATCATGCACAATGGGAAACTAACAGAACCAATCAACATAGACAGTGGAGTCAGACAGGGGTGTATTTTATCTCCAACCATATTTTTAATCTTAATCGACTGGGTCATGAAGATGAAGAAGGCAACGAAAAATAAAACAGGAATTAGATGGAATGCTTTCGGTCAGCTCGAAGATCTAGACTTTGCGGATGATATATGTCTGGTGTCCTAAAAAAGGCAACATGCAGAAAAAAACCGAAAAGGTGACAAAAGAAGCAAGAAAAGTAGGATTAGAGATTAACACAAGAAAAACCAAACGTATGAAGATAAATACGGAAAGAAAGATGGGTATATTCATTGAAGGAGAAGAAGTAGAAAATGTACAGAAGTTTTGCTACCTGGGAAGCATAATTGACGCTAGCGGTGGAATAGAAGAGGAAATTAAAGGAAAGATAACTAAAGCCCAAAATGCGTTCTATATACTGAAGAAAGCATGGTAGTCTAATAAATTAACAACCAAAACCAAAATCAGGATATTTAATACAAATGTAAAGAGAATTTTGCTATATGCAGCAGAGACCTGGAAAATAGAGAAAAAGATTATACAAAAGGTTCAAACATTTGTAAATAGATGCCTTAGACAAATATTGTAAATATTATGGCCAAACCGGATAAGTAACAAGGAACTTTGGAGAAAAACTAATCAAGAGCCGATAGCCAAAACGATAAATAGACGCAAATGGAAGTTTATTGGACACAAATTAAGGAAAAATGAAGGTGATATAACCAAACAAGCCCTGGATTACCAACCAACTGGAAAAAGAAAACAAGGCAGACCAATGACATCCTGCAAAAGAAATATTACCAGAGAGCTAGAAGACAATGGGTTAACATGGAAAGAGGTGAAAGCCCTGGCCAGAAACAAAGATGAATGGAGGGAGACTGTAGAGGCCCTATGTTCCAAATGGAACCAAGAGGAGTAAAGTAAAGTAAGTAAGTATTACTATATGGATGTGAAACCTGGATCATGACGGTTAACATGATGAACAAATTAGAAGCCTTTGAAATGTGGTCATATCGTAGAATGTTCAGAATATCTTGGGTTCAACGCATTTCAAACAGAGAAGTCTTAAACAGAGTGGGTCAAGGCAAAGGTGACTTAATCAAGATGATTAAAACGAGAAAACTTGAATATCTTGGGCATATAATGGGAGGTAGCAAATATAGGATGCTGAGTTAATACTCAACGGAAAGATCGACAGAAAAAGAGGAATTGGTAGGAGGAAATATTCATGGCTCCGAAACCTTCGTCAATGGATTGGCTTATCAATTTGGGTACGGTACTTAAAGAAGAAGAATCCATCAATCTCAGAGGAGATGGCATTTAGGAGACGAAGAATATCTTGAAGTTTTAAAAACCCGTTTATCTTATCTGGTTAGCTTTTATATATGTCTGACGATGTTTTCGGTATCACACAGAGTCACCAATTCAGCATTGCGGCGTCTTTTTCAATCTCGGGTCAATTTATCTTTTTGCCTACCAAATATCATTCTGAGATCCTCTTCAAATACACCTAGCTTATTTATTTCCCGCTGATGTAGATTCTATTTCACCTTCCTTATAATATGTAACAACTTAGATCTTAATAATGATGAGTATAATGCTCTATTCTCTGCAGTATCATTGCTGAGACTTTTTTTCTATATGGTTGTCATCTGTGATTAGCGCCCTCAGATAATTAAAATCTTTTACTATTTCGAAGTTGTGGTTATTAATAGTTATGTTCTACCTAACTCTTGGTCTTGGATTTTTGGTTACTAGCATGTATTTCGTCTTCTCTTCATCTATTCGAAGACCAAGACTACCTCCTGTTTCTTCCTTGAGTTGTGAAAACACCTCTTTCAATTCTCTTGTAGAAGAAATGACTGCATCTACAACACCAACAAAGGCCAACAATAGTTTTGATCCTCGTTTCGCAAATCCCCCTGTCAGCTCAGTTGATATTCTACTCATTGCATATTCTAAGGCCAATTTGAATAGCAACGGTCATTAGGGGTCTCCTTGTTTGAGTCCTGCTCTATCTATCTATAAGCGAGGTTCCTACAGCCTCTGCCGCTTCTCGAATTTCGACCGCCATCTTTTTCTGTTCATCCATTCGTCTTCTTTGATGGCTCTATCTCTCATGATGTGCCGTACATTTTCTTCCTAGGCAACTGAGGGCCTTCCCCTTCCTCTTCTTTGTTGCTGTACGTAATTTAAAGCTTTCTTTGGCCATCTATATTCATTCATTCGTTTCATGTGACCATACCACACTAGTTGTCTCGTTTCAATTCTCTCTACACTGGAATATTCAGAATTTGTTCTCCTTCTAATATCTTCATTCCTGATGTGATCTTTTTTGGATATACCACACGTTCTCCTTAGAAAATCCATTTCTACTACTTCTATTCTTTTTTATCTATTTTCGTGATCTGTCAAACTTCTGCCCCATAAGTCATAATAGGCTCTACCATGGTATGATAGATTGTCAATTTCGTTTTTTTTTTCTTATATTTTTAGATAGTAGAGAGATTAGAATGTTTACCGCTTTTTTGCCCTACTGCGTTCTGTTTTCGATGTCTCTTTTGGTTGTGCCTTCTTTAGATATTATAGATCCGAGATATTTATATTTGAGTCCTGATGTTATACTAAATGAAGTCGATGTTCTGCTTCCTATCTTTACCTCTGCGTATAAGTCTGTCACGAGCATTTGAGTTAGCTACACTAATAATTTTCTTCGTATTCCCATTTCTAGCATTAGTAGCCATAGTCTGCTTCCTTTAATCAAATCAGTTTTAGTCTGATTCCTATATCATTATCATTGACTCTTAATCATTTTCTACATTATGTAATGTAGTGACAACAGAAAACATCCCTGTATAAATTCAAGTTTAAAGGTCTTAGGTTTTATTAATGCTAAGATGTTCTGTCGTTATTTCAATTCAAATTTCAAAGGAAATTTTTTAGCGTCGTAATATTTGATTCATTATCTCCTAATAAGAACGTTACTATAGTAATGGCGATCAAAGAATAAAGAATAATCTTCAAAGATATCATCTAATATTAATAAAAACGATTAACGGAGACGAAATTTTATAATTATGTAGTTAAAAAGTAAGACAATAGGTTGTAAGAATTTAATAACTTGAATAATAATTTTCAAAATTAAATATTATTAAAAATTTTTTGTAATAAAATCTTATAGTCCGGGAGGTCTAATTTGACCGGAGCATTTTAGCATGGCTGTTTTCTTTTTATTTAGTTAGATGTTCCAAAGCTTATTAACAAACGATGTGTCAGCTGGCCCAAAACCGGGGATTTTAGGCAAGAAAAGGTAAAATATGAAACTTGATGGAAAAACGCTACAACTTATATGTTAAATATTTATCTCTTTGACTTACGTGTACAATGGCCTAGAATACCTAGCTGCTGGCTTTCACCCAAGCGACTCGGGTTCGATTCCTGGCGTTGGAATTTTTTTCTTTTTAAAACTGACATTTTGATTTGAAAAATAATTATTTTTTGATAATACCACGTTTTTATTATTTATATTATGACACAATATAAAAAAGTCTGTATGTCTTTTATAGAATCGTAAACTATGCATTTCATCATATTTATGATTGACCTTAATAAGCAAAGTTGTTGTACATGAACCCCTGAAGCTTCCTGAGTTAGTACGACCAATCTAAGTTAAGGGTTGCCCCCACCCCGACATTCTTTTTTTGGACAAACTGTTTTTTCTTAATTTCATATATATGATGTAGAACCAAAAGATACATACATATAAAATATATATAAAATAACCTAGAGAACCCATTTCTAAGCAAAAACTGGTCTATACTTTTTTTTTTAAGATCTCAATACTTTTTGAGTTAGTTATGCGTAGTTGAAAATTGGCCATTTTTATTGAAAAATGACACCTTTTCGGACGGTTTTTTGTGAATACCTTAAAAACTATGCATCGAAATAAAAAAAAACTATATAAAACATTTTTTTAATTATAAAAAAAACAAAGAGATTCGTTCCTTCGTAAATCTTCTATTTATAATACAAAAAGATATGTGGTAGGTGAAAAGAGTTTGTTTTTTGGTGCATGCTCAAATTGGTGTATTCAACTTATAACAGAGGAACTGTAGGTTTTAGGTGTATAATGCTAGTACCAACGCCTTTTGTAGTGTTTGAAAAGGCCTTTAAAGCGAGCACCGCTAATTGTCGATTACATTCAAACTAAGCGAGATATGGTCCCAAAAAAATATATTACTAATGTACTTTAAGAAAAAACTCCTCATCCACCAGAATTTAAATGCATAGTTTTTCTTCTACAATACCTTTTAATAAAGTGTTATTTCTACGTCCAAAAAGTTGGACGGGTTTAAAATGAAAGGTTTTTGAAAAAAATAAGATCAAATTATAGAGCGCATTTTTAAATTTTCATAAAAATCTTCCATTTTCTCCATGTAATTCGAAAATAAAAATGTTCCACCCCCGAGAAGGGGTGGGAACCGTCCCCATGTATATGATATACTTTGAATTAGGAGATAAGTAGAGGCTACTCCCAAAATTTCATTAAAATCTATGCAGTAGTATAGAATTCGGAGGTAATATAAATATCTTGTTCTTACGCTCGCGCATTGACTGGCGTAATAGAAATAGAATGAAATGCAAATACCATGTAAACTTTAATTTCTCAGAAAAATGAACTAATTTGAAATGAAAGTATGACTAATATTCTATTGATTTATACAATAATATTTAGTGTGTTCCCGAAATATGGCATCGAACATTTTCTCAAAAACCATTGAAAATTTCACAATATTTTTTTATAAAATTTGCAGGAATTAATGATGCTTAAAACCATAAAATATTTTCAAGTATGCAAGGTGTCTCTAAAATATCAAAATAACGAGTAACATTGTTATTTTTATAGAATTCCAGTATCTAGTACGATAACGATAATAGATCGGTACGATAAAGTTCTCGGGCGGCCCTTCCGTCCAGCATTTTTACAATTTTATATTGTAATACTGTAAAATCGCAGTGTCCTACGGATTTAATAAATGTCAAATTGCTTGTCAAAAATTTTGCACCTATTAAAAAATAAATCAAAAAGTTATTAGACGCGTCCAGAATGCCTACACGCAACTCAATAATATTTTAGCTCAATTTTATTCAGAAGCTAAAGCAGAAAAGATTAATTTTATTTTGATTTTTTAATTTTAATCAACCGCTTCTGGATCCACCACTGGTAATAGTCTAAGAGCTGGGAGCGGATTTTGTGCGTGATAAGTAATATGGAAAAACTATACGGGGATATGTTGAATTAGTTGTGTACATGACTTTCACCAACGACCGGAAACCAGAGTTGGGGCGGAGGGTAGTTATAAAGGGTCAAAATCGCGGATTTGATTTTTTTTTATGACGCTCATGACCGAGATTGTGCACCAAAATTTGGGAATAAGTAGGCCATGACGTACCTAAGTAAAATCTTTAGGGGCTCAACGCAGCGTGGCCGACAAAGGGGTGGGGGTAGGGGTGAATATAAAAAATATAAGGGGTTTTTTACGACGTTCGTGATTGACATAGTGCACCAAAATTTGGGTATAAGTAGACCATGACATAAATAATTGAAATCCCCAGAGCCGGAAACCAGAGTGGGGAAGGAAGGTAGTTATAAGGGGTCAAAGTTCCGTTTTTTATTATTTTTTTTTGTCACGCTCATGATCGAGATACCGCGCCAAAATTTGTGAATAAGTAGGTCAGGACGTAACTAAATAAAATCTCCAGGAATTGAACGCTGCGTGGTCGACAAAGGGGTGGGGCAGGGGTGAATATAAAAAAATATAAGGGGTTTTTTGCGATGTTCGTGACTGAGAGAGTGCACCAAAATTTGGGAATAAGTAGACCATGACATAACTAAGTAATATCCCCAAAGGCGGAATCCAGAGTGGCGGACGAGGGTAGTTATAAGGGGTAAAAGTCGCGGTTTTTATTATTTTTTTTTGTGGCGCTCATGATGGAGATAGTGCACCAAAATTTGGAAGTAAGTAGGTTATGACGTAACTAAGTAAAATCTTCAGGGGTGGAACGCTGCTTGTGGTACAAAGGGGTGGTAGGCAGGGGTGAGTATAAAAATATATGAGGGTTCTTTTGCCGTTCGTGATCGAGATAGTGCACCAAAATTTGGGAATAAGTAGATCATGACATTACTAAGTAAAATCTACACGGGCGGAACGCTGCGTGGGGGACAAATGTTGTGCCGGGTCACAAAAAAAATAATACACACTGCGATTTCGATCCCTTAAAACTACCCTCATCCCCAACTCTGGTTTCCGGCTCTAGGGATTTTACTTAGCAAAGTCATGGTCTAATTATTCCCAAATTTTGGTGCACTATCTCAATCTAGCACGTCGCAAAAACACCTTATATTTTTTCTATTCACACCTACCCACACCCCTTTATCGGCCATGCAGCGTTCCACCCCTGGAGATTGTACTTAGTTACCTCATGACCTACTTATTCCCAAATTTTGGTGCACTCTCTCAATCACGAACGTCCCAAAAAACCCCTTATATTTTTTGTATTCACCCCTGCCCCACCCCTTTGTCGGCCACGCAGCGTGCCACCCCTGGAGATTTTACTTAGTTACGTTATGACGTACTTATTCCCAAATTTTGGTGCACCCTCTCGATCATGAGGGTCACAAAAAAAAAATAATAAAAACGGCGACTTTGACCCCTTATAACTACCCTCATCTCCAACTCTGGTTTCCGGCTTTGGGGATTTTACTTAGCAATGTCATGATCTACTTATTCCCAAATTTGGTCCCCTATCTCAATCACGAACAGCGCAAAAAACCCTTTATATTTTTTATATTCACCCCTACCCCTACCCCTTTGTCGGCCACGCAGCGTTCCGCCCCTAGAGATTTTACTTAGTTACATCATGACCTACTTATTCCCAAATTTTGGTGCACTATCTCGATCATGAGCGTCATAAAAAAATAATCAAATCCGCGACTTTGACCCCTTATAACTACCCTCGGCCCCAACTCTGGTTTCCGGCCGTTGGTGAAAGTCATGTACACAACTAATTCAACATATCCCCGTATAGTTTTTCCATATTACTTATCACGCACAAAATCCGCTTCTATCTCTCTGACTATAACGTCACTTTGACGTAAAATGTGCATTTAAACGAGGTACACATTCCAAAAATTTGTCACTGGATATTAAAGGGTGTAAACTATTCAATGGCCATAATGTACTTCATATAATTTATGCTTGTAATAGTCAGTAATTTCATGTATAAATCAACTTGTGCAATAACAAAAACAATTTTCTTTTGCCCGCCAACAGTTGCTGTGCAAGAAAATGAATTTGAATTGCCAAACCAATTAGACATATGCATAATTCTAATTTGACAAGCAACAGACCGAGATCAGACCAACATTCGGTCCAAATTTCATGTGCAACTGGGTCATGAATAATAATCAGCTACTCTTAGGAGCATGTAGCCAGCGGTAGACAATTGACAATCGTCTTCTGGCCGACCGACATTCCAGGTTATTGTGGCTGGCGTCCGACAGATCACGACAGGATCGAACTTGAATGGGATATTCGATCAGGTAGACCACAAAGGATAATAAATTATTCCTTTATTAAGGTCGATGATTTGAATGCGGACAAGTAATTCTGTCGATACAAGTCTCTTTTCATTACACGAAGGTGGCAACGTGTCTCCTTTGAGAGAGACAATGTGTAATTTAGTTCATTTTCGAAGAATAAGTTTTAGAGGACGACAAATCATATTTGTATACCGAATGCTTTATTTTATCTATACGAGGACTGCTCCATAACTGCGTGAACCAACACAGAGTATACTGTTAAATAATTTTTATGGGGAAATTTTAGAGAATTAATTTTATGTCAAAGACCACGAGACCGTAAATTTTCATCGCCCTGTATATAGCCTAAATTTGTATATAATATGATTTAGCTGTAAGCAGTGTTTCGTGGAAAGAGGAAATGTTTAATGGTAAAGATTCTACGAAAGGACTTATACAAATTAAACAATGAAATAAAATACGGTCGGATTAGAAAGTGGATGTACTTGCGGTTGGAGTAGACAATAGAATATTTCTAAATGGTTTCATAGAAAGAAACTACGATAAACAATTTTGTTTAGTTTTGAATATAGGGTTTTTCTAAAATGTAAGAAAAAAATTAATTTTAATATCTCCTGAAAATTAACACGACAGAAAATTTGTATACCACACTATTTGTTCGTAAGAAATGAAAGTAGGGATGTAATATGTAGAGAGAATGCTTGTGATTGGCGAAGAGATTGATGGAGGGAGAACTGAGTGGCTGAGTCTCAGATTAATGAAGCAAAAAGGTTTACTGTGTAATTAAGATCGGAAGGGAGTAGTCCAGTTTGAAAAATAGTAATTTTATGTAAAGTGGTGAATTTGGTGGCCGTGTAAGTAGATTCCTGTTGAGACGAAATCGTGATCGAGTCAAGAAGTACAATCTCCTCGTGTCCGAATAGATTCCAGTTTCTGTCTGGAACGAGCAGCCGGTTTGTACCAATTTTGCACAAGATATCGAGCTGAGAGAAAAAATCTTGGAATTAGAACGGTTGATATTGTTTGTATCGAGTCGGAGACTAAATAGAAGAGATATTTCGAGCTGGTGCTGTTTTTTGTTTGTGAAAAAATTTTAAAGAGAAAGACCGTAGCACCATTCGAGGAGTACGGGTGGGAGAACCGAGGACATCACAATCCATGAGAAGAAGTAAAGAAGATAAAAAAAGGTTAGTCAAATTATTTGTGAAAAGGAGAGAGTTGTTGTATATTACATACCATATTTGTTTTTTTCTCAATTTAAAAGTTTTACAGCATAATTTATTCATTTATAAATTCATAGAAAAGATCAATAATCTATTTAAAAGGTAAATTAAATATTGTTTTTTTATATAATAATAAAAACAGTCTACCGAACCATTTAAATGAAAATTTTTTGCTCAATTAGAAATCCAATGAAATCAATTAATTTGTGGTCATCTGATTGAATACAACCAATAAAACCAACATTATACTGAAAACAGATCCCATGGGCTGTTTTCACTCAATCATGTAGCTATGGATAACTACATTTCGTTTCATTTCGATTTTGACATTTCAAATATCCAATATTTCAAAATGTCACGATTTGGTTGTAATACTGATGAGAATATTAATGAAATTATCGAATCAAATATACCAAAGAATACTGTTTACAGTAAAAAATTTGTATGGAAAGCGTTTATGGACTTTTGCAATGATAGAAAATATGAATTCCAGCAAAAAATTTTCTATCCGAATAACCCTCGAACATTGATAAATGCTCAAAAATTTTTTAACAACTTTCTCAAGCTTGTTGCTTACAGGCAACAGACCTCCGCCTACGGCGTCGGTCTGTTTCCAAGCAACAAGCTTTCGAAATCTGTTATAAAATTTTTTCGAACCATTATCAATGTCCTTGGGTTATTACTACTGAAAATTTGTTAAAAGAAAAAGGAGATAATAGAATTAAAGATTATTTTTATTAGATAAGAAATTTTGACAACAGAATAAAGTTTTAGTATACATTTTCAATCTTAAATTTAGGATATAGAACATAAATAAATAATATTTATAAAATTTATATGATTTTGAGTATATTTATTTTCTCTGTTTTGTCCTGGATAAAGTAAGCAACGAGAAATACTAGAAGCCACAAAATAAAGGTGATATTACATTAAAATCAATTAGCCCTGAGAATATGTTTTATTGAAAAGTTTTATTAAATTTTGGTTTTATTTCCATGAGCAGCAATTAAAATAATTAATTAATTGAATTAATAAGATGCTGATCAATCTCATAACAGAGAGAAAATGCAGAGCATAACAATAGACATATATAGCTTTATTCCAGCTTAATTTTTTATTTAAAATGGGTACTTCAAACAGACTACATACCTCAATTAAATACACATGAAAAAGCAAAAAAGAAATGGACAACCGACAAGACATAGGAAGAATGGGAGAGTAAGATAGATTATGTGCTGTGCAAAATAAGTCTGCTAAAAAAGGTCACCAACTGTGAAGTGTTAAAGGGTGAGTCTGTAGCTAGTCAATACCGACCAGTGATGGTGGATAAGGAGATAAGGGGAGGCGGAAAAAAAAGCAAATAATACACCAGGAAGGAAAGTGGTGCAAGTTCAAAGATAAGGATTTGACTAAAGTGTTTAGGAGTAAAAAAATGCTGGAAGGGCTTGAGTAAAAAGATACATGACTAGATAATGACTATTAGGAAGCCAACAGAAAAGTCCTGGTATGAGTGGGAGAAAAAGTGCTAGGAAAAACATCTGATAAAGGGCCTCCTAGAGACAAAGAAACTTTGTGGTGGAATAATAAGACACAACAGAAGGTTAGGTAGAAGAAAATGGTAAGAAAAAGGTATAACAGGTCTAAAACATAGGAAGATAAGGAGATATACAAGGTAGCAAAAAGAAGAAGCAAAGGGCGCTGTAGCTAGTTACTTCTAAAGAAAGATCATCTACACAGCTATATGAAGAGCTGAAAACATCCGAGGAGATGAAAAGGTTATACAGAATTGTTAAAGCAAGGCAAAACGTAGCATAATGTTCAAATGTTGTAGAATCTAGCAGACTTTGGTTGTCAATACCAAAAGAAGAAATCAACAACAAGAATATACCAACAATAGCGGATCAAAGAAAGTAAAAGGGAAATTCACCTACAATCTCATACACAATATCGCAAGTTCTTCAACCGTGAGGTTCTTTTCGTCCTGGATTAAGTTTGCCTGCTACTCTCCCTTGTCTCTCTACATGTCCAAAATGCTCTAGCTTTATCTTCTTGATGCTTTTTATAATCTCAGTAGTCTTTATGAGACTTTCTAGTATTTTGGAGTTTAGAATCTTCTCCACCCAAAAAACTTTTAAAACTCTTCTATAGCACCACATTTCGAAAGGCTTAAGGCGACTTAGATCGATTTTATTCACAGTTCAGCACTCAACACCATAAAATAAGACCTAGAACACGTACCAGCGAAGTAGACATATCCTCAATGCCCATTTTAAGCTTCTCTTAGGAGCATGTAGCTCAGTAGACAATTGACAATCGTCTTCCGGCCGACCGACATTCCAGGTTATTGGGCGGGCGTCCGAAAGATTACGACAGGATCGAACTTGAATGGGATATTCGATCAGGTAGACCACAAAGGATAATAACTTATTCCTTTATTAAGGTCGATGATTTGCATGCGGACAAGTAATTCTGTCGATACAAGTCTCTTTTCACTACACGAAGGTGGCAACGTGTCTCCTTTGAGAGAGACAATGTTACTGAATGCTTTATTTTATCTATACGAGGACTGCTTAGTGACTGCGTGAACCAACATACAGACAAGAAATGGGAGAAATGGGCAAAGTCATATAGATTTTATGCTATGTACAAGAAGTTAGCTAAAAGAGGTTCATCATCATAATCATCCTCAACAGCTATTTCATCGTCGGATGTAAGCCTCCCTTAGGTATGCCCATTCATATCTGTTTGCTGTTTTTTGCATCTATTCGTGAACAGCCATTCGCTTGATGTCATCAGTCCATCTTGTTTGAGGTCTGCCTCTACTTATTTTGCTTGCCCTTGGTCGCCACTCAATAATTCGCTGTGTCCAACGGTTGTCTTCCATTCTTCCTATGTGTCCTGCCCAGTTCCATTTTAACATGGCAACCTTCTGGATCACATCTGTTACTTTTGATCGCCGTCTTATCTCTTCATTGGACATGCGATCACTGAGCTTAATGTTGTATTCTCCATTCCATAGCTCTCTGAGTCACTTGAAGTTTGTGGACTGTGCTGTTGTTAAAAGAGGTTACCAACTGCAAAATGATAAATGGTGAGTATGTAGCCAGTCAATACCGACCTGTGATAGTAGATATCGGAATAAAGTTGAGGCAAAAAGGAATGCAAGTAGATCACCAGAAACTAAAGAGGTGGAAGTTAAGAGTTAAGGATTTGGCAAGTGTTTGAGGGTAGAGAGCTGGAGGAGCTTGAGAAATAAGATACGGTCAATGACTAATGAGAAGCCCAAAGCAAAGTTGTGGTACGGGTGGAAGAGGAAGTATTAGGAATAACATCTAATAAAGGGCTCTCTGGGAACAATTAAACTTGGTGGTGAAATGATGATGCGCAGCAGAGGATTAAAGAAAAGAAAGAGACTATAAAAATGTGTGACAGGTCTATAACAGAGGAAGATAATAAGATATATAACGTAGCAAAGAGGGAAGCAAAGCGCGCTGCAGCTACTGCTAACGAAATATCATCTGCATAGCTGTAGACGATAAACAGCTATATGAAGAGTTATAAACACACGAAGAGATAAAAAGGGTATACAGAATTGATAAAGAAGAAAATAGAGAAGCAAAGCGCGCTGCAGGTACTGCCAAGGAAATATTGTATACACAGCTGTAGACGATACACCCGATGTATGAAGAGTTGGAAATGTCCGAAAAGATGAAAAGGTTATACAGAATTGATAAAGCAATGAGCAATGCAGCAGAATCTCCGAAAGTTTTAGAATGTAGTAAGTTTGGTTGCCAATACTAAAAGAAAAAGTCAACAACAAGAATAAACCAGCGGAATATAATACCCAAATAAAAGAATTCAAACAGAAATTTGTATGCTAACACTGTATGAAATTGCTGCGTTTATTGTGTGGACAGTTTAAAAGTATGGGGATTACTCGCACACTTTACGCATCTTGCAGGCATATGACAGAGCTTTGTGTGGCAGTAGTGTTAACAATTGGTACAATGGGGTACCTGACATTTAGGATGAGGTGGTTTAAGGCACACAATCATGTTTTGGATTACTATCACTGTCACTTCAAGTATGTCTTAATTTGATTTAATTTATATTATGTTATTTTACTTCATCTGATATTATCTAAATCATGTATAATAGATCAAAATACCTAATCTTTCTTGTTAAAAATGGTAAGATTAAGCCGTTACCAAATATTTATACACTTTCTGATTATTATCTGATAATAATCAAAACGGACTCCAAATAACCAAAACGTATTTTTAACGTAGACTTTTAGCCTACGTGATTTATATACCTACGTTTATAGAATAATCGATATTACAATATTTAAGAATTTCCTAGGCTTCACATTTAGATTCTAATCTAAGAATGAATTTGGCGTTATTTATATTCTTTAATAACGTATTATGTTATGTATGGTGCTTAATTTTCGTCGTGATTATAAATCCGGTATATTATGGCAGAAATTCTAATTCCACAGTATAAATAATGTCAAGTATTAAGATATTACTCGCTAAAAATAACATATTAAGACATATAGTTAGAAAATACAGAGTTACCGCTTGTAGATTACGTTTTTTTAAAATAATTTACGTATAGCTACATTAGTGGTAAACTATACTTTACTAAATAGATTTAATTAAAAACAAGTTAAATTTGTTACATTATTTGTTAAAGTATTCAAAGGATTAGTGGATAGAAAAATAAATATAGGTTTTCTCACCGAAACAAAGAGAAAGGGAAAAGGAAATGAAAATATTGGAGAATTTATACATATATCTACAGTGGAGTGAGCAGATATAACAGAGCTAAGAGAGGAGTCTCTATTGCCATTCGAAAAGATCTTAAAAAATATTAAATCGTGAACTGAAGGAAATGAACAACTGCTAATACTGGAAATTAAAAAGAATGGACACAATATGGTAATTGTCGGAGTGTATGTCCCAAACGAAGATACAGATCCAGAAAGTAAAGACAATCGTCTTGACTTTCTGGATCTACGAGAAGATGAATGGAATACTCTGTGAACTTGAAGAAAATTGTGAAGTCTACATACTAGGAGATTTAACGGCAAAGTAGGGAGAGAAGAAAATAACAGAGTCGTAGGAAGATATTGGGAAAAAATTATCAATAACAACGGAATGCATTTTATAGATTTTTGTGACAATGTCTCTCAAAATTATGAATGAATTGATTCAACATAGAGACATCTACAAATTTATATGGGTACAACCTACTAGGAATCTGCGCTCGATAATCGACTATGTAATCCAACGTCAAACTTTCCAGCTGAAAATCACTGACGTAAGGGTATACCATGGATCAGAATGTGGATTCGACCATCGTTTACTTATGGCCACTCTCAAAGAAAAAGGTACGTAATATCAATAGAAATGTTAATTCAGACAACAAACGCAATACTTAAAATTTGTCCAATTCTTGGTTTTATTGGAACAACAAAGCGGATATTCATAAATTCATTATTTTCGTTAGTTGAGCCAATGTATTACGTTTATTTAATGGATGAACATTCATTATGTATATCATAATATCACTTTATTGATATTACGAACTCTGTTCATTGAGTCAACGAACACTATTCATTGAAACAACAACGTCGTTAATTGACCGACGAAGACTATTCATTGTGTCAATAACAGTGTTATTTCTCCTAACGTATTTCGTTTATTTCTACAATTATTTTCGTTTATTCTTACAAGCAATTCTATTCATTCTTACAATCGGATTCGTTCATTCCTACTATGAACGTAATTTATATTAATAATTACTGAATGCATTAGCCCAATGTATGATATTGATTAATAATAATTTTTTAAATCCTCCTTTTTTGTCCTAAACCTAATGGACTTTACTCTGTGTCATTTCTCATAATATGAGAAATTATATCATGATTTCACTTATACAGTGCGCTGGAATAAGTGTTACACTCCCCCCTACCCCTTATTAACTTATTTATTTTTAGCACGTAAGCAAAACGCTCGGACAGGTCGATTTTTAAAATAATCAAAGTATATTATAATATCAATGTTTCGAACTTTACACGATCCCTCTTCAGGTGACAGGCATAACTTTGATTTTTTTTAATGGGAAAGTACTTCATCTGACAGCTCATTTAAAAGCGTTTGAAAAAATGATTCCAAAAATGTATAACACTTTAATCCTTTTTGAGAGCGCAGGTGCAAAATTTCGATGGAATTCTTTTTAAACGCATTCATTTTTTTGGAATCCTGAGAAAACTAGTCCTAAGTATTTTTGAAAAATTTAAAAGCAGAATAAAAGATTACATTATTACCGAGGGTTGAAAGTCCATTTTGAAATTAAATGTCATACTAAATTTTCTCTTTTTCACCCCTATGCCCCTGTGATTTATTAAAATAATCATTATAGAAGTTCTTAGGGATTTCAGACCCTCGACAATACTGTATTAATAATTTATTCTGGGTTTAAATTTTCAAAAATACTAATTAGTTTTCTCAGGATTTGAAAAAAAAATAAAACGAATTTGACTGAAATTTCACCATAATAGACAAACGAAAACTTCCTTCTACTACGGACTAAACTTGAAAACAAAATGAAATTATTATTCGGCACTTCGGCAGAGGTAACAGCATTGTCTAACAAAGAATTCTTTTTTTAACAATGGTAACATAGAGAAGCTAGGGGTATCACGAAAAGGAAAAGCCGTTACATTTCAAATGGTCAAGCAAAACATTTATTGTCTCAACAACTACGTTTATTGTCACCATGCACGCATTGATTGTGGTTTTAAACGCAGTCAGGTACCGAATATAGAAATGAGAAAAGCAAAATGACGTGTGGAATCGAAGATGTGCAGAGGTGGATAGGTACATGGGTGGAACAAGAGTTGGGCAAGCATGGAAGGTGACAAAGTGTCTCCGGGGGAAAGGAAGGGAAAAATCTAACATAATAAGTTAATAGATCTGAAACAGTTAAAACACCATTATGAGGTCTTACTGACAGAAGGTAGATGTAAATTCCAAGATATATCCGAAAATATCCGACCATACACAAATAATTATTAAGATAATAACAAGAAAGTTAAGCGAGGCCCTCAAAATATCGAAAAGCGGCAAAGCAGCAGGACCTGGAGACATCTCAAACGAGTTGTTAAAGCACAGAATAAAAACATTACATGAGCTGATGGTTCAACTATTTAATAAATGCTTAAAAGAACAAAATATCCCTGATGATTGGAATGTTGGATACATCAGCTCAATCTACAAGAAAGGGAATAATGCTTTAATGTAGGGGAATGCTTTAATTGTAATGGGAATAACTATTACCAGATCAGTGGGAAGGTTGTACGGTCGAATAATAAAAGAAAGACTAGATTTAGAATACTAAGACATGAAAGAACAAGGGAAAGGCCTTGAGCTGCCTGGGAAGAAAATGTATGGCTCATAATGAGAGATAGAACCACCAAAGAAGACGAATGGATGGACAGAAAATGATGGCTGTCGAAATTCGGGAAGCAGCAGAGGCTGTCGGAACCTCGCTTATAGATAGATAGATGCATTAAAAACGCGCGAAACTATACAGATCGTTTCAAAGCCGATTAGGAAACCTTTAAAATGAGATGTTCCGTGACATGGTTTGTATGTAAAAAAATCTTCTATTTCGTTATTACGCCAAGGCCAACACTAACAAGTACTGTCATATAATATGTCAAGACGTAGTATATCAATTAATGGAAATTTAAATGTTAAAATTGACATGTTTTAAGACTTTTTTTAGGTTGTCTATTTTTGAAACAATAAATTTATTCCATACTTTTGCGACATACTGTATGCAAGCCATTTTTATAATTCAATTCAATCGGAGTTACCTTTTTACAAAGTTTAACTTGCAAAACCAAATGGAATTGTTTATAAAGAAACAGAATTTTACTTTTAGGAAAGTTCATTGTTGGAGCGCTTGGTATTCCTGAACATCAAGAGTGAATGCAAATTTTGAATTGAGAACTTCAAACAATGTGGCTTGCCAGATGAAGTTTGGAGTTTCCCGAGCTTATACTCCGGTTTCACGGAGACTGGTATGGGTCAGGTCACAAAGGGACATTTGGACACTATCAATGTTCCAGAATGACGGGAGATTAGATGCAGTAAAGGAGTTTCTGGATCAATAAAGAAGTGCATAAATTGCGAAAGTAAATTTAAAGTTACAAAGGCATTCCTTTTAACTTAAAGCTATCTTAAATAGTTTTATTAAAATGTGAAGATCTTAAAAAAAAGAATTAAAAATATTAATTATATAAATAAAATCTAGTACCATAAATTTATATTGTTTTAAAGTTAATTTTTATTAATCCTTAATAAAAAAATATTTAACAAAATTAATTTATTTAAACATAGATTGTTTAACTAATAGTAGGGAAGCGAAGTGTGCTAAATGTGCAGTCACTCGAGCGCTTTGGGGACCTATTGGGTTGTGAAGAGTAGGTATTAAAACCAAAAAAAGGTAAGTAAAGTTTTCCATTTCAGTGGGGACTTTCCATTTTTAATTTAATTTTCCATTTCCAACAATCGTTTTTTTCGATTATAGCGCCATCTATCCATAATTTAAAAAAATGTTTCGAATAAAAGTTGCTTATTTTTGCGTAAAGAATCCAAATCTGGAATAAAAATTTGGGGCTCCTATTTAAGATTTTAAACTAACCCCCAACCCGAACTCCGTGGGGGATCGTATTTGGTACCATTTAATAGATTTTTCAAAAATATTGATTAAGTGCATTTTGCAGTTTTTCGATCTAATGTTTATTTTGCGAAATATCGCGGGATTTGTATTTAAAATTTTAAATTAACCTCCCACCCCTCTCCGTGGGGGGGGGGTCATGTTTGGCATCATTCGATAAATATTTGAAAAATATTAAACACGTATTTTTTAATAAAGGCAGTTTTTGTTTTATATTCGATTCAGAGTTAGACCACCATCTCCATATAGCTATTTCAGCATCCCATGCATCTTCAGTGAAGCTATGCAGTCACAACTATGAAGCGAATATCAACAACCCTGCCTATTTAAGGGAAACCATCGCGATACAATGATTCCACCTTTTGAGACGCAATCTAGCGATATCTCTCGCAATACGAGGAAAACAACGCAAAGCCCTAGATACAAAGTTTACTACTTTTTAAACAGCTTTAGCCAGAAATTAGTTTATTAACGAAAAGTCTTGGATTTAAAAAAATTTTGTTTATTATATTTTTATTTCAATTATTCCAATTGTTTAAAAAGTAGTAAACTTTTTATCTAGGGCTTTTCGTTGTTTTCCTCGTATTGCGAGAGATGCCGCTAGATTACGTCTCAAAAGGTGGAATCATTTTATCGCGATGGTTTCCCTTAAATAGGCAGGGTTGTTGATATTCGCTTCAGAGTTGTGACTGCATAGCTTCACTAAAGATGCATGGGATGCTGAAATAGCTATATGGAGATGGTGGTCCAACTCTAAATCGAATAAAAACAAAAACTGCCTGTTTAGGCAATACGTAAAGTATCCTTAACAATAGTAACCTATACTTATTGTACGGTTATAGAGTATATTCCCATAGGTAAGCTGGTTAAGAGTAGATAACGATTTTTCATATGTAATTTAAAGTATTATCTGCATAAATGGCACAAAGAATATTTGCTACGAGAGGTATATGGTTCAAAATGCATACAGTATCACGACTAATAAGTTATGTTCACATACATGTAGAGTACTTACAGTTTTATTCCTTGATGACGTGTCACATCAGAGCTCTGATTGAATTCCATAATCCATTTGGTTCATTTGTAAGGCACTCACTAATACGCTAAATAAATCATCGTCGATAATACTGAGCAGATTGAATTATCTGAGCGGTATAAAACGATAGCAAAAAAAGCCGGTAAAATGCGGCCTTTTTACGAATAGCGGGAGCGTCGATAGATTAGAGATGATTCTCGTTAGGAAGCTTTTGACGATCTGCCCCGGCGAGGGGTTCAAATGCGAGTCTCAACAATAACCTGGAGTTTCCAGAAAGGTTACATAAATACTACTTGAATTTTAAGTAATCAGTAGTACAGGGGCGTAACTAATTATTTTAGTGAGCCGTGTATAATATATCTATTGTACATATTGCCGGGGGCGACAGGCGAGAGAGATGGCCTATATCACCTCGAAGAGAGGGGATTGGCAAAGATGTGCACAACGATAAGAAATGTTTGAAGAAATTAGAGTTTATATACACAAGGGGTAACAACGATAAAATGGAGGAAAACGATAAGTTTTCCCCCTAGGGATAGATTTTAATCTTCCAGGGGAATCACAGCGATTTTCGTAATACCACGAAGAAAATCACCGTGAGTAGTGTGAATCTTGACAGTACGAACTAGACCATCCTTACCAGGCAATACATCTATTACCCTGGCAGTTGGCCATAAGAGTGGAGGAGTACCATCCTCCTTCAACAGAACCAAATCCCCGATCTTGACAGGGTCAGTAGGGTCGGTCCATTTATTTCTTTGCTGCAGGAGGCAAAGATAGTCTTTTTTCCACAATTTCCAAAATTGCTGTTGAATTTTACTAATACGCTGAAAAAGATTCAACCTATTTTCAGGTATCTCTGAAACACTTGGTTCAGGGGGCGCGGTTAAACTTCTTTGAACTAAGAAGTGAGCTGGAGATAGGAAAGCGAAGTCATTGGCGTCAGACGACATCCTAGTGATGGGTCTCGAATTTAGAATAGCCTCGATTTGGCATAATACTGTGTTAAACACTTCAAAGGTGAAGTGGGAATTTCCTATAATTCGATAGAGGTGATACTTCACACTCTTTATTCCTACCTCATGGAGGCCGAATTGATGGGGGTTGCGGGGAACACCCATCTTGAAAGTTATGGAGTTTTGAGTACAGAATTCCTTAATCTGTTCCGAATTATTTTGATTTAAGAAAAAATCATAGAATTCGCGCATTTCATTTTTTGCCCCATGGAAATTTGTGGCATTGTCGCTCCAAATAATACTGGGCGTGGATCTTCTGGCAATAAACCTTTTCAGAGTAAGAATATAGGCTTCTGCGCTTAATCCTGTGACGAGTTCGATATGAACACATTTAGTGCTCATGCAAATGAAATAGGCTACGTATGCTTTGTAAAGCGGTGCCTTCCTCAAATGTGAGGACTTAATTAAGAAGAACCCCCCATAGTCCACTGAGACGACTTGGAAGGGTCTAGTGGGGAGTACACGATCGGGATGCATATCTGCCATCTGTTGAACAGAATTGGGTGTCATGAATCGGAAACAGTTTACACACTTACGAATTAAGCGTTTAATCTGTCTTAATCCGTCAATTGGCCAGTACTTCATTTTGACATACGAAAGTACTGTTTGCGCGCCTGAATGTAATAACTTATGATGAGCTTGAGTCAAGATTAGTTCTACAACTCGACATTTAGAAGGAAGTAGAATGGGGTGTTTTTGATTATACGATATGGGGGCGTGTCGGAGACGTCCTCCCACACGAATCAGCCCATCATTATGTTGTAGGAAGGGGTTGAGTTTACGAATGGCTTTATTGGTCACGAGTTTAGCATTTTTCAATTCAAGAATCTCTTTTTTAAAGTAGATACTTTGGATATACCTGATGATCGCGTGATCAGCGATCTCCATTTCGGGTGGCGTCAATATATCCGTATCTCGTGGAGAGTTATTTATTTTCTTTTTAATATTACTGATGAATCTAAAAAGATAAGCGACAATTCTTTGAATTTTACGAAAAGAAGAAGATTTAGCGAATAGATTTTCAAAGGTGTCGTTGAGTTCGTGATTTGTTGCTATGTTTGAGACAACTAACTTCCTTAATTCAGGAAGATCATCCTGAAAATGAGGAATTTGATGAAGAGAAAAATCGATGGGATTGTCTCTAATAAAGCTAGGTCCGCATAACCAGTCTTCGGTGGTCTGGGGATTATCAAAGACATTTATCCCTCTGGAAGCGGGGTCAGCGATGTTTTCGTGACTTCTGACGAAATGGAAATCACAAGGAAAAGTTTCCAACAAGGAATTGACCTTTTGAATTCTGTTTTGTACAAAAATGTTCCAAATGTGTTTTTTAGAAAGTATCCAAGACAAGGCAATTGTAGAGTCAGCAAAGAGATGAGATGAAGATATACTCAAATTTTTCTTGAAGATGTGAAAAAGTCTATGAGCCAGAGTGACTCCCAACACTATTCCACAAAGTTCCAATTTGGGGATGGTGAGTTTATTTTTTAGCGGAGAAATTTTGTTTTTAGAAGCGATAAGCCGCGACGATACAGAAAAGTCTGAGTATGTCGCTTTGAGATACACACAAGTGCTGTATATTTTTTCCGATGCGTCGGTGAAAATAATTAATTGAACATCAACAACTTTCTTTTGTAAAAGTAAGCATCGAGGTACCTTGACCTCTTCTATAGTTTTGAATGTCGATAAGAGGTTTTGCCAATTTTTCATAATGATGGGTGAGTCAATGGGTTGATCCCAGTCCAATTTCTGGGACCATATTTCCTGTATCAAGAGCTTAGCGTTCACAAGGACAGGGGATAACCATCCTAGCGGGTCATACAAAGTAGCAATGTAGGAGAGAATAGTACGTTTAGTAACAACATTAGCCAATTTGAAGATAGGAGTTTTAAACGAAAAGTGGTCGCGTTCTGAATCCCAGAATATGCCTAAGACTTTATCAGATCCCGTGAAGTTAAGACTGACTTCAGAGACGGGATTTAAATTGTGTTGAGACAGAAATTCTGAAGAACTGCAGTTCCACTTGTGGAGGAGGAAACCATGGGTTTCTAGCAAAGAAGTTAATTGTTCGAAAAGACAACTTAATTCATGAAGACTGTCAGCACCGCTGATCAGGTCATCCATATAGATAGATTCTTGCAGAACACTAGTAGCAAGTTCGTGGGTATGTTTGTTGTTGTCAGCGATGTGCTTGATAACTCTTTGAGCGATAAATGGGCTACTTGGGAGCCCGAAGGGTAATCTTTGAAATTGATAGCACCGTAAAGGCTGCTGAATATTGTCCCTAAAGAGAAAATTTAACAGAAATGTTTCAGTGGGACAAATGGCGATTTGTAGGAACATAGCCTTGATGTCGCCTACTAGTGCGAATTTAAACTGACGAAACTTAGCGAGAATGTCAAAAAGTTCATGTTGGACGACATAACCTTTGTCTATGACGTCACTGAGGGAGATTCCCGTAGACGATTTATTGTTTGGATCGAAAACTATACGAGTGGAAGTAGTAGAGTTGGATTTGAAAACGGGAAAGTGAGGGAGAAAGTAATTAGGTTTACCTGAGTCATTTAGCATTTTTAACGGCACTTGAATTATTTGTCCGTTATTGAGATATTCCGATATAATGTCCTGATATTTTTCCAATAAATCAGGGTTGAGTTGAAAACGTTTCTCGAGACTGAGAAAACGTCTTTTTGCCGAGAGAAACGAATTTCCCATGTCTATATCTTCGATAGGGAGTTTGAGATTGAGTGTGGACTCATATCGTCCATTGGGGAGAACATTAACATGTTTTACAAAATTAATTTCAGCGGGGTGATCATTAATGAGATCGGTGTTCTGAGGAGCGGCTTCTTCCAGCTCCCAGAATTTTTGTAAATGATCGGATAGTTCCTCGTTGGACACTACCGGCTCATTTACGGCGGAAGGAGTGTTATGAGAACAACAAGTAACGAGAGAGTTTGAATAAAATTCCAAAGCCTTTTTAGTATTTTTCGACTTAAGAGCAAAGTCTGGAACTGACCCTGATATCGTGTACCCGAGTAGAGTGCGTTGAAGAACGGGAAGACCTTTTCCCAAACGAATTATTTCAGGTTGAATGATATCGTTATACAGGTCTGCACCGAGCAGGATACCAATTGGGGATGTTACATGGAACATCGGATCACCTAATGGTATCTCTGAGGGTATGTTTAGTTTGCTCGCCGAAATAGAAATTTGAGGAAGCGGATTTGTTATCTTTGGGAGTATAGAGCACGAGATGTCAAAAGGAACGTCGTTAGCGACAGCGAAAATTGTTGTATCTACAATAGATTGAGACGAGGATGAGGTGGAGTTAATTCCATTGATCCGTAATTTTCCATCTCTAGTGGTGAGTGACAGTTCCTTTACGAGGTCAGCACTAATAAATGAAACCTGTGAGGCCGAGTCTAAAAGTGCCTTTGCGAAGACCCTCTTGCCGCTAGGAGCGACAAGATAGACCTGGAGTGTGCTTAATAACACCAAATGATTATCAAGCGAGGCTGCAGATAGAGCCATTGAATGTGGAGTCGAATTTTGAAGATTAACTTCCGTTTCAGGAGCTCTAACATGTGAGGGCCCCTGTTGTGAATTACCCTGTGTATGGGAGTTATTTGAGATAGCGGTTTTATTATGATTATTTGAGTTGTGTTGGCCAACAGCCGCGGAAGGGTTACTATGACCCGTTTTGTCGAAATGGAGCAACGTGTGATGACGAGATTTACAAACTATGCAAGAGAATTTGGATTTACACTGATCGAGCATGTGAGACCCAAGACAATTAATACAAAATTTATTTTGTTTGACAAAACTAAAACGTTCTTTAGAATTCAACTGCTTGAACTGAGGACAAGAGTAGATCGAGTGAGAGTCGTTGCAATAGGAACATTTCTTAGGACCTAAGCGAGGCGAAAGGTTACTGGTAGAAGTGTCTGAGGCTAGGTGTAAAGAGTGTCTGGAAGTAGTAGTCGATTTTGGTTTTGATTGAGATTGAATATTCTCAAGATGAACAACGCGTGTCTCGATTTCCCCTAGAAAATGGACAAAATCAGGGGTAGCTTGGCTACCACCGGATTGGAACTCAAGAGCCCTAATGGTAGGTGCGTCGAGTTTCTGAGTAGCGATATGTATGAGAAGTAAATGCAAGAGATCTGAAGGGGGCCTATTCAAGTTCAATAGGGCCTTGAAATTATTTGACATGACCGTATGAAAATTTCTTAATTGTGAGTGATTTGCGTTTCCAGAAATAGGAGGCGCATCAAGAATTTGAGAGATGAGAGTTTTGATAAGCGATTTAGAGTTGGCGTACCTTTGTGTCAGGTTATCCCGGGCTATTTTGTAATTGTCACCTGTGAGTGGGATATGCTCGAGAAGCGTCAAAGGCTCGGAAGTTAGAAAACTTTTGAGGTAAATGAGTTTTTCCAGATCACTTAATGTAGTATCAGATCCTATTATTGTATCAAAGGTCTCAATGAATGAATTGTATTCAGTAACTAAGCCACTAAATGGTTTTAACTGAATACGAGGGAGGTTTACTGTTCGTTGCCTAGCCATAGACTGTGAGGTTAGAGAAGAATTAGGGTCAAATTGGAGGGAGGGGGTAGCAGTCACATTAGAACTTTCAATGACCTCTAACCTTTCTTCCAATAGAGAAATTGTATCCAAATATTTATCAAAAACCACAGAGGAATCAGTAGAGGGGGTAGGTTCCTCGGGGATCGTCTCCAGCACATTTTGAGCATCGCGGAAAAGTCCGTAAGAATGTTTGAGTTGTGAAATTATTTCACGAATTTTATATTTGTTTAGAGAATTAAGAGTTGTGGGAACCGAATCAGCCAACTTGGTTATATCAAGTTTTGCGGTGAGCCTCTGTCGGTTATATTTTGATCGGTCAGCCATGTTGCGAGAATGTGAGATTAGATAGATTATTTGCAAATGTCTAAACCTATAAATCGATGCGAAAATGAGAGAATATGTACAACATATTATATATTACACGTTTAATAGTGTGAGATTGGCTTAATAGTATCACCCTGTATGAGCGCAGATTAGTATATGAAATGCAAAACTATAAAATTTCAAAATATATGCAATTTTCCAAAATGGGTATTTTTCAGCAAGTGTGAGACACCCTTAACAAGTATTTAAATTAATTAAATTGAAGGAAAAAACAATTATTTATTTTCTATAGTTTTCTAGAAGTGTAAAATGAGCTTAAGCGAAGCTAAATGTAGCAAAAACTTACAATTTATGCAAGAAAACAAAATTATTTTTAATAATTTTTGTAACCTGTGAACCAGGCTTAATCGGATTCAAAATTATAAATTTAATTTAAATCAAAAGGTTGAACAAACAATGTTAAAATTATAACACCCGTACTATCAGCCAAGAAATGAGTACACTTTTTGTATACTATAAACAGAAAAATATATTTACGAAAATAAAATAATGTAATATATGCAAATATTTTTTCATACAAACAAAACGACTCCTTTATTTGAACAAAGCAAGTAGTTTCTGAAATTGCACGTGTAGACCGGGCTTAACAACCTACCAGCTATTGTAGAGACGTGCTGGGTTAAATACTGAGAATTTGAGTGCAGAAAGAGAGGAATATTTTATTTTTGTGCCGGGGCGGCGTGGCTTGGAAATTTCCAAATGCAACAGAAAGACACTATAAATGAAAAACCGTTATTCTCAGAATAGAGATTATCAAAATATGCAAATACGAAGGACCTTGAGGATTTAATTAATAAATAATTAATATGATACGGCTCGATGGAACAGAAATGTTTAGGCAATACGTAAAGTATCCTTAACAATAGTAACCTATACTTATTGTACGGTTATAGAGTATATTCCCATAGGTAAGCTGGTTAAGAGTAGATAACGATTTTTCATATGTAATTTAAAGTATTATCTGCATAAATGGCACAAAGAATATTTGCTACGAGAGGTATATGGTTCAAAATGCATACAGTATCACGACTAATAAGTTATGTTCACATACATGTAGAGTACTTACAGTTTTATTCCTTGATGACGTGTCACATCAGAGCTCTGATTGAATTCCATAATCCATTTGGTTCATTTGTAAGGCACTCACTAATACGCTAAATAAATCATCGTCGATAATACTGAGCAGATTGAATTATCTGAGCGGTATAAAACGATAGCAAAAAAAGCCGGTAAAATGCGGCCTTTTTACGAATAGCGGGAGCGTCGATAGATTAGAGATGATTCTCGTTAGGAAGCTTTTGACGATCTGCCCCGGCGAGGGGTTCAAATGCGAGTCTCAACAATAACCTGGAGTTTCCAGAAAGGTTACATAAATACTACTTGAATTTTAAGTAATCAGTAGTACAGGGGCGTAACTAATTATTTTAGTGAGCCGTGTATAATATATCTATTGTACACTGCCTTTATTATTTTTCATCTTTACTCAGATTTGAGTATTTAGAAACTGTCTTTCGGTCCTTTTCCTTTTTCTTAGACGGAGAGAAGGTAATGCATGGCCAAAGTCCTCTATTTGCTTCCTCCTATTTACGTATTTTTTAGTTTTTCGATCTAACGTTCATTTCGCGAATTATTCGCTTTTTTTGTGAAACTATTTAACTCGCCCATTTCCTTACGCCCCGCTCAAATCGTCAGATTTTTGAAATACACACTGTTTTGCATGTCCTTAACTTACCTTATGTTAATCTGACAATTTCGAGTATTTTTAGGGATAGATTTTTCTTTCGGGTCCCCCCTAACGAACTCCCCTGTGTTAAGAGCTAATATAATATGGTATAGGTACATCTGCAGGGCACCAGGTTTCTCCCCATATGATAATCTCACGCGCTCGAGTAACTGCAAAAATCCCCGCTTGAGCTTCCCTACCATAATTATTATACAGTTTTAAAATGACAATATTTGTTTTAAGAGGGTTAAATCGTAAACGTTTGGTATTTTTGCTAAAAAGTGTCTACAACATAGCAGAAAATGTGTACTTTTATTTTTTTGTACACGACCTGTCGTTCACTGTGATAGCAATATCTAGCGAACTAGTTCCTTTTATACTCACAAAAGTGAATACAAATAAAATGGAAGTAAAAATGATTCAAACTTGAGTAAAGGATAGGGCCTCTACCATGTGCTTATATGTATTTCGGCTTTACCGTAGCCTCCTCAGAGCATCTGTGTAGAGGCGCTAAACTGGAATAAAATATTTTCAACGCGTCAATTTATTTATTTATAATTATACCTGCCTCCTAAAGTTAAATAAGATCCAGTTAATAAATAGACTTAAAAGACGCCAAATACTTGACGAAGGCCTTTGCCTACGTTATCATAATTACATCTAGTCATAAAAATATTTGTCTATTGGCAACTTTGACTTCCGATTTCTGCCATGTCATTTTCACTTTTTCACTTCAGAATAATAGGAGTGGGAAGGTTTTTTCTATATTTACATTTAATCTATTTAAAGTGGAGTTTTGGTTCATAAATCTATTTTATGTGCCAAAGTTTCTCCTGCAGTAAGTAATTATGAAATATTTTACCTTTTTATTAATATTTCTGGTCTATTTGAGATGGAAGAAACGTTAATAATTATTGAAGTGATCACAAATTTTTTCTCAAAAAATTAAATTCATGCACCTCAAAAAAAACAGATACGCCCTGGTCTGAATGCAACATATTACTTTTCAACTTTCGACTTAATTTGTTTGCAAATATGTTAGACGAAATATAAAAAGCAATAAGCCAAAGAAAGCGCTCAGGCTACTCTCTACGTAGTATACCAACTTGAAAGCGAGGTAATAACTAATTATTTCTATTCTCCGGACAACGATATATCTTAACACAAAAAGAAACTAACTACCAAACTAAACATACTTTACGGAAAATGAATAGCTCAAGCAGGAAATTTATGCAGCTTCCCGGGTAATTTCCCGCTTCTGATATGCTGACTATGTTGGAAAATTACTGATGCAGAGGAGAAATGAAGCGAAGAACCCAATTTGCAATTATGGGTTTGAAGTGAAACATAAGTGATTCAGACAGATATATACCACTGATAATTTCAAACACAACTTATTTAATCAAGGAGCTGGCGGATGTAAATTTATGCTAAACAAATGCAACTGCAGAGATAAGGATAGGTATAAACTTTAAGTAACTCAAATATAAAAGACAGCACACACTGCAGCTGATTTTAAAAGTTTCCTATCCTACGAGGCGATTTTATAAAATTCCAGCATTAATTTCTTAGAATATTTATTACTGTAAGCAATATTTAGAAGGAATTTGGCCAATGAGATTAATCATATCAGTTTGTCGATTCTATCAAGCATGTCGACGACTCAACATGAACATATCCACGCAGAAAACAAAATGCATTACCATTGCGAAAGATCCAATTAGATTCAAGCTCGTGGTAGAGGGGAAACCCATAGAATAGCTAAACCAGTTCAAATATCTAGGTGTACAGTTATCACATTCAGTCAGAGACCTAAGAGGACAAATTAACAAGTAACAAGTAACAAGTCTTGTCCGGATGTTTGAGATATGTGGTCTGGAAAAACCCATATATGAGAATGGACAGCAAAGTTAGAATTTGTAAAACTTGCATCAGATCTGTTATGACCTACGGCATTGAATCAAGAGAAGACACCAATAAAACCGAAAGCATGCTACGAACAGCCGAAATGAAGACACTAAGAGCAATAGCAGGGAAGACAAGAAGAGATAGAATACGAAGCAACATCATCAGGGAACAATGTAGCGTGCAAGATGTAGTCAGATGGGGCAGGCAAAGACGAAGAGGATGGTTCAGTCATGTAAAAAGAATGGACCAGCACAGACTACCAAGAATTGCTCTAGAAGGAAAACCAGCAGGCAAGCGTCCACCGGGGAGACCACCAAAAAGATGGAGAGATAGCTGGCAGTCTACCTCTCAAGAAATACTTCAACGTCAGAATTAACAGATCGACAGATCTACAACAAGTATAAGAAGAAGAAGTTTACAACTGGATATAGTAATTGAGTCAATACTCGCAATCTTTAGTTATTAGTTGTTATATAATCATGGGGCAACCGGTTTCGAGTCTTACAATATATGACTCATCATCAGGCCCAGTACAAAAAGTTTTCTCAATACAAACTACAAGCTAAAAACACAAAACGAGATACATGTCTCTCGTTTTTGTGTTTTTTAGCTTGTAGTTTGTATTGAGAAGACTTTTTGTACTGGGCTTGATGATGAGTCATATATTATAAGACTCGAAACCGGTTGCCCCATGATTATATAACAACTAATAAAAAATACAAACTAAAGATTGCGAGTATTGACTCAATTACTATATCCAATTGTATAATGGACTCGCATTGGCAACCCTTTCATCATAAGAAGAAGTTTGTTGTTCAATCCGGTTCCGAGGCTTCACATTAAGTCTGTGAGCAGAATTCGTTTTTACGATTGGTAGGTTGCAAACCTCCAATCACCTTCCAAATTTTATCCAGGCTTGGGACCGGATGTGGTAACCACAGAGTTACTATATCCACCCTGCAATGACCTCAGGAAGTGTTGACAATAATGACCAATAATGACATACGCGGCAGAAACACGACCTGATGCAGAAAGGACAAAAAGAATGCCAGAAACAGCAGAGATGAAAACACTTCGAAAAATCGATGG
Source organism: Diabrotica virgifera virgifera (assembly GCF_917563875.1). NCBI lineage: Eukaryota > Metazoa > Arthropoda > Insecta > Coleoptera > Chrysomelidae > Diabrotica > Diabrotica virgifera. Next base: position 19,978,082 of record NC_065445.1, on the reverse strand, counting down.
TAGAACATTATGGGATGCAAGAGAGGCCCTGGACGTAGACGTATATCCTGACTGACCAATATTGAGAAGTGGACTGGGCTAACGACAAAAGTGATCTATTTGTGATCTAACTGCTGTGAATTGAATAAGATTGGTCAATGTGATGAAAAAAAGAATGACATTTTCAAATCAATTCACTTTGACATTGTATTGGTGTATAGCTGGCAACTAGTATATGTTTAACGGTGCCACGGGTATTGGAAACATGGCACCAAGGAGGATTGCTTGGACTCATTAGACAACCATTACGTAAAACGGCAATATCCAATTATTCTTAATCTTATTATGACAACTTCGTTCCATCTACAAAGTGCTGGTATGGTTAAGGTAGAGATTCTGGGTTGAATATCATGATGTTTTGAGCTTGTTCTATTCCAGAGGTTTTGCCAGGTTCTATTGAAATATCAGAACGGGATGCCTCTTTAGCCGCTTAATCTGCATTGTCATTTCCTGTAACACAATACGTTTTTAAACGCTTTTATTGAGTTCAATAGATTGCGTCAAATTTTTGGATGTTAATGTGACTACCTTTTCTTCCATGGAAATGAATGAACATTTGCAGACATATGCATTCGCGGGAACAATACACGAATAGACAACAAAAAATTTTTGTTTATGTTTATTAATTGTTTAAATAAAAAAAGAACAATTTTAATGGAAAAAGGCCTAAATTCACTTGTTTTTTACAATGTAGAAATTTGAAGCTTATACGGATTGTAGCTAATGATATAACCTATACAATATTTCACTTTTTACGTTAATTGTTTACGTTATGCGTCATAAATAAACAATAAAGTTTTAAATTTTGAACATTCATATATTTGTTTATACAGTACGATGCAAATGAAAGGAATAAATTCGTTATTTCGTAAAAAGGCGACTTTAAGGAAAAATCCCGAAAGAGGTCGATTTTTATTTTTAAATAACGGTATTTTGACATATATGTGATACTAGTGACGTCATCCATCTGGGCGCGATGACGTAATCGATGATTTTTTTAAATGAGAATAGGGGACATGCGATAGCTCATTTGAAAGGTCATTCAGTTCTTTATTCAGTAATGTAACAATTTATATAATTATTTGTACAGGGTGTCCAAAACATTTTTTTTTATTAAATTATTTGACAAAAAAGAAGAATGTATGTAATTTATTATTAAACACTCTTCTTTAGTTCAATCGTTTGTGTCAAATATTTAGACGTTATCTAACAATAAAAAACTGAAAACGTTTGTTTTCTATACTTCCACAAAATTTATTATATCTAAGTGACTACAGCTGTTTCGGCGGAGTGCCTTTCTCAAGTGAGAAAGGCACTCCGCCGAAACAGCTGTAGTCACTTAGATATAATAAATTTTGTGGAAGTATAGAAAACAAACGTTTTCAGTTTTTTATTGTTAGATAAAATGAACTTCCATCAAGTAACGGTCGAATCCATCAATTATTTAGACGTTAATTTGACTGCCTTCTCTTCAATGAAAATGAATGAAAATTTGCAGACATATGCATTCGCAGAAACAATACACGAATAGTCAATAAAAAAATTTTTATGTTTATTAATTGTTTAAATAAAAAAACACGATTTTAATGGAAAATGCTTAAATTCCCTTGTTTTTTACAATGAAGAAACTTGAAAGTTTTAGAGATTGTAGCTAATTATATGAACTATACATAATTTCACTTTTTACGTTTATTGTTTACATTATGCTTCATAAATAAACAATAGAGATTAAATTTTTTTGCCGATTCCGACTAATTTTCATGTTTGTTAATCATGTTATGTTTTATACATATATTTTAATAATCATGATGATATATTTTAATGTTGGAAAACTGTAAGGCTAAAAAGTAAAATATAAAAAAATATAAAAAAAATTCTTAGGAAATCTAACAATAAAAAACTGAAAACGTTTGTTTTCTATACTTCCACAAAATTTATTATATCTAAGTGACTACAGCTGTTTCGGCGGAGTGCCTTTCTCAAGTAATATAGTTTACAATGTGTTTGCCTTTTTAATCTTCAACTGAAGAGGTTGAGGAGTGGGGAGCTGTTTGTCTCGAGTTGGTCATTCAGAATTATATCTGTATTTTTCAGTTTATTAATTTCCATAGATTCTAAAAAAGATAGCTTAAGGCCTTTATTTTGAATATGTAGAATTTTAAACTCTTCATTGAAAGAATGATTATGATCTAGAAGGTTTTTTTTTTTATTGTTAGATAAAATGAACTTCCATCAAGTAACGGTCGAATCCATCAATTCTTAGGAAACGCTTTTCTTTAGTTACGAGTGACTAAAATTAAAAATATTATAAAAAAATCAACTAAAAAGCAAAAAATAAAAAAAATTCAAACACATTCGTTAGAGAAAAGCGTGGGGCGCATCTTCATCGAATAAACGGTTTTCGCCCCACGCTTTTCTTTAACGAATGTGTTTGAATTTTTTTAATTTTTTGCTTTTTATTTGATTTTTTTATAATATTTTTAATTTTAGTCACTCGTAACTAAAAAAAAGCGTTTCCTAAAACTTTTTTTTATATTTTTTTATTATCTTTTCATTTGTGGCATTCTTTGTGGATACTTTGAATTAATGGATTTTGGAAGTAAAATATTTTCGATAGATAGAAAAGAGGATAGTGAGTCAGGCATATTGCAAGATTTTTATTTGTGTTGGTTAGATCACTGAGTGTTCTGCTTAAATTGGAGGGGCAGTTCCCGCTCTATGCCAAAAAGGCCGTTCCGAAACGGTCAAAAATACAGATCGAATTTGTATAATTCATTAAAATCTAAATAAATGTAGTTAAAAGAGAAAATAAAATTATCGAATTAAGTGACTTTGACAATAACAGGTAATTTTTTAATAGCATGGATGTTAATAATTCAGCCTGTTGTAGATATACTGTATTGCAGATATACGTATCATTTTTTGCGGTGGTACACAAACTCAAAAAAAAAAGAATGTGTGTGTACTTTGTACGCACGTAAGAAGATATCATTCTATTATATAGGTAATTTAAACGAAGTAAATGTAAACAGGTTATTTGTATTTTATTTAAAAATTAAACTAACTTTCTTATCTACCACTTTCAAAAATTTTTTATTAAAACAACCAAAAATAAAAAAAATATGAATCGCCCAGGATTCGAACCCGCGATTTCTGATATAATTACACAACACGGCGACAAATAGTGTAAAAATGTTATGCCTACATAATATTTTATTATTTTACTACAGAGAAACACAAATCCAAAAACACAAGAATTATAATAAATAATACATTTACTAAAAATACTAATATATTCTTTTAATGACTTATTTGCACGGTTACAGATACATACATACCTATCTTGAAAGATTAGCAATGAACTACATGCTCTCTGTGTGCGCAGGCGCGCAGATTTATGTACAATTTTACCCTCAATCGAATCGCCGCTAAAGAAGAATATCTTCAAAAATTAAAATAGTAGTATGTACTTAGTAAATCTGGATAAAACAATCTAAAAATATACGTGGTACCAAAAATAATAAAAGAAACTGTAGGTAGTACATGACTCAAAAAGTTTGAGAACCGCTGCTGTATGGTATCTGTTTCCATCTTTCTTCTTTAGTAGGTAATAGGTATTTTATCATTGTTTATAAGTTGTCGTCCATTTACTGAAATACCATCTTCTGATTCGTTAAAAGCATATCTTAAAAGTCTCTCTAAATTCTTTTTTAGCTCCACTACTTTAGTTTTTAATGAAGTATACAAATTCGATCTCTATTTTTTACCGTTTAGATAAAATGTTAAACAAAACTAAGCAATTTATGATTTCTATAAAAACGCGATTTAGCAATGCTTTCATTAGAGGGGATTCTCCAAAGAAGGGAAGTTGTTAAGCACAGAACTTTCGATGCCGGATGAATATTATCTAGAAACTCTCTCCGGCACTTCGGAACGGCCTTTTTGGCATAGAGCGGGAACAACTGCGCCTCCAATTTGAGCAGTTGATTGCGCTCAAAGTGCATGCGGAGCTATAAACTTTACAATAACAATCACCATTAAAGTTATCGCGTCTAAGAATCAGCCAGTCGGTACGTATTGATGTGTAACAGCTTTAATTTTCAGAGATTTCAGAGTAAAGTACCTGCTTTTTTATTAATAATTCATTTTTGTAAATAAATAAACAACCACGATCCTCTAACAAACTGGATACCGATTTTATTAGAAACAACAGTCAGGGGATTTCAAACAATTTAGAGAGCAATTTTGAGAATAGCGAACAACAAGAATCCATCGAGGATCATTGGAACCAAATCAAAACGATTATAAGCAACTCAACTCCAAACTTCAAAGAGAAAAATCAAAAGAAGCAACAGTGGATGAACGATGAGATTTTGAGTTTGATGGAAAAAAGACGCAAATTTAAGAATCAAAACATCGAAATGTATAAACGCATTAATAAAGAGATAAGGACTAAAATACGAGCGGCAAAAGAAACATACTTTGAAAAAAAAGTTTAGAAATTGAAGAGTTGCAGAGAAAACATGATTCATTTAATATGTATAAAAAAATAAAAGAACTCACCGGTCAGAACAAAAAACATGCAAATAACATCGTTGATAGAGACGGAAAACTGATTATCACTGATTTGGATAAAATAGACAGATGGAAAGAATACATTGAGGAACTGTTTAAGGATGAAAGGCCCGAGCTTGAAATTAACGAAGTAGTTACAGGACCTGACATAACTATGGACGAAATTGAACAAGCAATAAGATTAGCAAAGACCAGAAAAGCGACGGGACCAGACGAAATACCGAATGAAATAATAAAGCTCTTCGAAAATTCAGGTAAAAGATCTCTCCTTCATCTTTTTAATAAAGTTTATCAAACTGGCTATATACCGACGGATTGGCTGCTGTCGACTTTTGTGACGATACCTAAAAAAGCAAACGCGAAAAGATGTAGTGACTACCGAACCATTAGCTTGATGAGTCATGTTTTAAAGATATTTCTACGAATTTTGCACTCTAGGATGTACCAAAAAATAGAAGAACAGCATGGTGATACACAGTTTGGATTCCGCAATAACCTTGGGACCAGAGAAGCACTGTTTAGTATTCAGGTTATGGTACAGAGATGCAGAGATGTCGGACATCCGGTTTATATGTGTTTCATTGACTTTGAGAAGGCCTTTGATCGGGTAAAACATACGGAAATGATTGCTATTCTTCAGAAAGTGGGTATTGATGATAAAGACCTACGCATTATCAAAAATCTTTACTGGCATCAACGTGCAAACATTAGGATTGGCTGGGAGACGTCTGAAGAACTTCAAATACGAAGAGGAGTAAGGCAGGGCTGCATTTTGTCCCCACTAATATTTAACATCTATTCTGAGTTTGTTTTCAATAAAGCAGTGGATAATGCTCAATGTGGTATCAAAATGAATGGCGTCAATATTAATAATTTGAGATATGCGGATGACACGGTGTTAATTGCGAGCAATTATGAAGAACTTCAACATCTGATTAATAGGATTACCACAACGTGTGATGAATATGGACTCAAGCTAAACACCGCAAAGACCAAGGTGATGGTTGTCAGTAAGACGCCAATACAACCGGAAGTAGTAACAGCTTATGGTGAGCAATTAGAAAGAGCTAACAGTATCACCTACCTTGGTTGTAATCTAAATGAGAACTGGGACATGAGCAAAGAAATTAGAATACGTATAGAGAAGGCCAGAGCTGCATTCTTTAAGATAAAGAAACTTTTATGTGGAAACAACATTACTTTGAATCTTAAAATTAGATTAGTGAGATGTTATGTGTTCTCTACTCTTTTGTACGGTGTCGAAGGTTGGACTTTAACAGATACTCTTCTCAAGAAATTGGAAGCCTTTGAAATTTGGGTATACCGAAGAATCCTACGAATAAGTTGGGTGGATAGAGTTCGTAACGAAGTTGTTTTGCATCGGATGGGAAAAGTCACAGAAGTCGTCAGAACAGTTAAAAATCGAAAACTTGAATATTTTGGCCATGTTATGCGACACCCAGAGAGATATAATATACTCCATTTAATAATACAAGGCAAGGTAGACGGAAGAAGAGGGCCAGGTCGAAGAAGAACGTCATGGCTTAAAAACCTGAGAGAATGGTATAACAGATCCTCTGCATCCCTTTTCCGAGCTGCCGTTAACAAAATTACTATAGCCAATTTGATAGCCAACGTTCGATAATCGAGCACGGCACATGAAGAAGAAGAAGAAATAAATATAGTTGTTCCATTTTGTCTTTGCCCAAAAGTCATGATTCATTTTCAAACAAGTTAAATCAAAACATTGAGATTGATGGACTCAACATTAAACAGCTTGAACATCGTACCGACTATTACTAGTATAACGATAAATATAGAACGGTACTAATTAATCCAAAAGGATTCGCAAAACGTTTTCAATCTAGATCAGATCATCTTCAGTGCGTTCTGCTTAATACTCATGTATTAGAAACTTTATAGAATAGGTGACATCGAGAAATATGATTTAAATTTTTAAAAACTGATGTTAGTAGCAAGTCGATGTTAAACGGTAAATTTAAGAGTGCTCAAAGGGCAACATGATTCACTGCTCGATGGTAACGTACCACGCACGTGGAACGCACTGAAGATGATCTGATCTAGATCGAAAACGTTTTGCGAATCCTTTTGGATGACTTTTTAATAAATTTTTTATACCATTATAGACCAGTAAGGATCTGTGAAAAAACGTCTATTTTTGGATGTGAGAGGTGGCATTCGGATTTTTGCAGATAAAGTTAGGTGGCACCTTCAGTAATAATAATTGACTTATGCTCCTTCTCAAATATGCCCGGAACATTAAGAGGAAACAGTAGCGATCAACAGGTAGCGAAAACGCGTTCCAAGATTGCGGCTGTAATTTTGAATATTTTTTCGAGATATTTGGCACACATATTCGTAATATAATAAAGAATGGCGGTACAGAGCCCAATTTGAAAAATATATTAATATGTGGAAATTACTCTGTAATTAAATACAATATTAAAAAAACGAGCCTGTACCGCCATTAAGAAAAACAAAAAAATACACTTTCTTCAAATAAACTTTTTTATCCGATGCCTAGATTTTGTGTCATTTTGGAACTACTAAATTTTTTTATTTCATTAGTAGTTCCAAAATGACACAAAATCTAGGCATCATATAAAAAAGTTTATTTGAAGAAAGTGTATTTTTTTGTTCTTCTTAATGGCGGTACAGGCTCGTTTTTTTAATATTGTATTTAATTACAGAGTAATTTCCACATATTAATATATTTTTCAAATTGCGCTCTGTACCGCCATTCTTTTTTATTTTACAAATACGTGTGCAAAATATCTCGAAAAAATATTCAAAATTACAGCCGCAATCTTGGAACGCGTTTTGGCTACCTGTTGATCGCTACTGTATCACCTTAATAAAAAAAATTAAATATTTAAAAATTTCGAAAAACGTCGATTTTTTCTACTTTCCTTGCTTATAACTTTAAAACGATTCGTTTTAGAACAAAGTCGTAGTAAAATAAAATAAAGATAATTGAATTTTGTATGATATACGATTGGTCAAAAATGTCTTAATGTATTACCTTTTCTGCAATATAGCAATAAATACAAAATAAGGGGGCAAAATAAGCCTGATGTTATTAAATGTTTTTAACCACTTTGGTGGCACCTAGAACCTTAGTAATTCACTTAGAAAATTCTTTGTAACATACTTAAACCGTGTACTAAATTTAATTAAAATCAACTTAATAGATTTTGCATAATAAATTTGCAATCTAAATGTTTTTAAAAAAGTTCAAATTTTTAAAAATCTTTCTGAACAAAAAGTAGACCATTTAGAAGTTGTCTAATTTTTTATATATAAAGAGGTACTCTACCTATCTAATACATTTTACAGAATTAAAATCGGATTATTTAAGGGGCCTCAGCAATGTTTTAAACTTATAAACAATTTTTTGGCTTATAAATAAATAGCTTTGTTTAATAATAGAAAAATAAATTTTTAGCAATGCAAATAATTAAAACCGGTATAATTTGACTTAGAGTTTCAAATGCTCTCAGCAGACTTGCTATAGTCTGTTCGCTAAACTCAGACGCAACTTTCTAGATATTTCAGTCGGTAATTTTGCCAATTTTAGTAAAATTGGCAAAAAATAATTACTAAATAGTTAATAATCACCAATTAGTTAGTAATTTCGCCAATTTTTGAAAAATTGACAAAAAACAAAAAAATTGTCGACTAAAATATCTAGCCAGTTGCGTCTGAGTTTAGCGAACACACTATATTTTATTTTTTAATCAAAAGTTATTCGCGTTCAAAAATTGCAATTTTTCGATTTTTTGAAAGTTCCACTGCGTTTATCTCGAAAGCTATGCATCCTGCGAAAAAACTTGTAAGAACATTTTTTGCTTAGAATTACCCAAAAAATACAAAAAAATGTTTTATTTTGCGAAAAATCGATGTTATGTAATCCCTCAAGTTCTTTGTTTATAACAATCTTATCGACATCCGGATCAACTGTTACCCAAAAAATCGTGTTCTACGGGTCAAAAAATACATATGAATCTTGGGTAAGTCCATCTAAATAAAGGAGCCCCTAGCACCCCCTCCTGGCCACAGCACTAATTTGTTTATGAGCCAAAAAAATGTTTATAACTTTAAAACATTGCTGAGGCTGCTTAAACCAACCGATTTCAATTCTGTAAAGTGCATTAGATAGGTGTAGTGCTTCTTTATATGTAAAAAAAATTAACAAATCTTTGTATGTTCTAGTTTTTGTTGTGCAAGATTTTAAACATTCTAATTTTTTAAAAAAAGTTTAGATTGTAAAATTAATATTCAAAATCTAGTAAGTCAATTTTAATGAAATTTGGTGTACGGTTTTAGCACATTACAAAAATTTTCTAAGCGAATTAGGAAGGTTCCAAGTGTAACCTAAGTGATGGAAAATCATTGAATAAGGACAGGCTTGTTTTACCTTGTTTTACCCCCTTATTTTATATTTATTGCTATTTTGCAGCAAGGGTAAAAAATTAAGAAATTTTTAACCGATCGCGTCTGACAGAAAATTTAATTATCTTTGTTTTATTCCGATACGACTTTGTTCCAAAATGAATTGTTTTAAAGTTATAAGTAAAAAAATAAAAAAAACGAAATTTTTTAAAATTTGTAAATATTTATTTTTTTTTATTAATGTTCCGGGCATATTTGAAAAGTAGCATAAATCAATTATTATTAACGAAGTTATCAACTAACTTTATCCGCAAAAATCTGAATGCCACCTCTCACATCCACCTAAAAACAGATCCTTACTGGTCTATTATACAAACGAAGTTTTTACTTGTTCTGTATGATAATTTTATTTACTACATACAATTGTTTACTTTTTAATAACATAACCTCAGTCTTAATTTTTCTTCCTATAATTTTTTTGGGCTGTAGCCTTGACAATTATCTAGCAACCAGGACTAATATAATTGGCCAATACAATTAAATGTGCGAAAAATATTGCTGAACTATGAAACCAAGTGTCGCTTTTCCGAACTTGCACGGTCCCAATAGATGAAGATGCGGCTGAGTTCTTCCCCTTGTATGTTTATTTGACCACCTGGGATTTTAATTTGCTTACGACTGGATCTCTGAATTATTTCAGCGGCGGGTAATGGAGGTTTTCAGATAATCAGTAACAGCCATTTCGACACCTTTGTTGGTTTTAAGTAAGGTGATGATTCTAGTCGAAGCTATACATTTCGGGAACAGTTTCAGTAAGCTGACTATTTCAATGATTCACTTCGTTCTGGACCCATCACATATGATGGATATATGAATTGTTGTTAGTGTTACTACTAACCATAGATTGGGAGTGCGCATGAGGCAACGGTAATGGATTTCTAGATATGTTCGGCAGGGTAATAGAGATTGTAGAGAGTTACTAACAGCAGAATAAGAGAAATCATTCAATATTAAAGAAATAGAGGAAAATTTATGGACGGATCGAGAAAAATACTGTTACGGTCAGTTATTCCATATGCAATGGAAACAACATGTTGCTAGTAGAACTAATCCGATAATTTTTAATTGTCCTACTATACACCTCGTTAAATTAATTTTAAAATACAAAAACTAAACGTCATTTTTTTTCTGGTTGATGGCTTATTAAATTTTTAAAATTACTCTTCTTAAACCGGCTCTGGGTAGTATTCAATTTCCATTGATTAAGTACAATGACAAGGGGCGCTAATGCCAGTATGGCCTGTAATCGGAAACACTAATTGTTTCCTGGGTCCTATTTTCTATTTTTGCTGCTAGTTATGGTAATTAGAGGTGTTTTTTCGAAAAGCAATTTGCCATTCTTATTGATTTTGTGGCAATGAGTTACGAGAACATTAAGTAGAATGTAAATAAGTGGCTAGATTGCCAGTTTGCGGATTTAAATATTGGCTAAAGGAAAAAGTACGTTGGATGATTTACAATTATGTATGTAGATATAAATAAAGTATGCAGATGTCAACAGAAGTCACGTGTCTGATTTTAATTTGTTTATTCCAGAGTTATTTTTATGTACAGAATTAAATCGAGGCATAATACGAATACTGCTTCTATGAGCTATATGGTTGTAAAGTCTATCAGTAGGTTGCTAACCTAGCTGTAGACCCCTCCTCCTTTCACTCAACGAAAAAGTTACGTAATATTAATAAAAATGTTAATTCAGACAACAAAAGCAATACTTAAAATTTGTCCAGTTCTTGGTTTTATTGGAACAACAAAGCGATGTTCATCAATTCATTATGTTCGTTAGTTGATCCAATGTATTACCGTGTATTACGTTTACTGAATGGATGAACATCCATTTATTAATATTATGAACACTGTTCACTAAGCCAACGAACATTATTCATTGAAACAACAACGTCGTTAATTGACCGACGAAGACTATTCGTTGTGTCAATAACAGTGTTATTTCTCCTAATGTATTTCGTTTATTTCTACAATTATTTCCATTTATTCTTACAATTAATTCCGTTCATTCCCACAATAAATACGGTTATTCTTACAAGCAATTCTATTCATCCCTACTATGAACGTATTTTATATTGATAAATACTGAATGCATTAGCTAAATGTATGATATTAATTGATTAATAATAATTTTGTAAATCCCCCTTTTTTGTCCCAAACCTAATGGACTTTGCATACACTGTATGATTTCTCATATGATTTCACTTATACAGTGCGCTGGAAAAAGTGTTGTCCCCTTAATAACTTATTTATTTTTAAAACATAAGCAAAACGCTCGGACAGGTCGATTTTTAAAATAATCAAAGTATATTATATCATCAATGTTTCGAACTTTACGCGATCCCTCTTCAGGTGCATTCACAACTTGTTTTTTTTTAATGAGAAAGTACATCATCTGACAGCTCATTTAAAAGCGTTTGAAATAGTAATTTCAAAAATGTATAACACTTTAATCCTTTTGGAGAGTGCAGGTGCAAAACTTCGATCGAATTCTTTTTAAAAGCATTCATTTTTTTGGAATCCTGAGTATTTTTGAAAAATTTAAACGCAAAATAATAGATTACATTCGTAACAAGGGCTGAAAGTCCCTTAGAATAAACAAAAAGTTTCTTTTGAATGGTATATTTGAAATTAAAAATCATACTAAATTTTCTCTTTTTCACCCCTGTGACTTATTAAAATAATCATTATAGAAGTTCTCAGGGACTTCAGACCCTCGATAATACTGTAATATTTTATTCTGCGTTTCAGTTTTTCAAAAATACTAATTAGTTTTCTCAGGATTCGAAAAAAATTAATACGATAATAGACACACGAAAACTTCCTTCCAGTACGGACTACACTTGGAAACGAAATGAAATTATTCGGCACTTCAGCAGACGTAACAGCATTTTTTAACAAAGAACCACAAGGAAAAGCCGTTACATTTCAAATGGTCAAGCAAAATATTTATTGTTTCAACAACTTCGTTTATTGTTACCGTGAACGCATTGATTGTGGTTATTAAACGCGGTAGTAGATTGATTGTTGCAATCGTTGTCACAACAATCAGTTTACATCTATGGAATAATCAAATATTACTCTATATTAATAACATTTGTACATTGTTTTAATGAAATCTGTATGTTGTCACGATAACCAAGGTAATTACTTATCATCTACGAAAGTTAATATGAAGTCACGTTACATCTTAAAATGAAGGTAAAAGCTTACGAACAGAAAAGCGGCAGGTAAGGATGGAATAACAAACGAATTACTGAAATAATGTGGAGCGACAATCACAGAACGGTATTATCAACATTAATTAACAAAATCATAAAAAACAATAAAATACCAGAAGAATGGAGAAGGGAAGAACTAATTTTACTATTCAAAAAAAAAGAGATAAAAAGTATCCAGAAAACTACAGAGGTATTAACTTGTTAAATACTACCCTAAAACTTACAACTAAAATTCTAAAAGAACTATTGAATCAGAGGATAAGTTTATCAGATGAGCAACTGGGTTTTGTACTGGAAGATCGTGTACAGATGCAATATTCGTCATAAAGCAAATTACTGAGAAATTACTAAGTCATCAACATCAAATTACTGGAGTCATATTACCCGTATGCACGCCAATGGTGAATATAAAATTCTTAATTGTATGCCAAATAATGTGCAATAACTACCTCTTAAAACCTACCAAATTTTATTTGCATATCTCAACCGGTTTTAGAGCAATAAATAAATCGTCAGTTTGTAAGAAAAAATTTAACATCCCGTATCTCGGAAACGAAGCATTTGCGGACATATGTTTATGAAGCAAATGGTCATAATTTTTTTAACGATTACCCCTTAAAGATTGTCGCACTTATTTAGAAACACTCTGTAGTAATGAATAACATGGCTAGTTCTTAAAGTACCTAACTTTTTATTATCCCACATAAGCAAATGAATCCAAAACAAAATGTTAAGAAAGCTTAAGGCTACAGTTGAGTTTTAATTTCAATATTTTATATACGCTAGAATATTCCAAACTTTGAGGAAAAAACACACTATCATTTCTACACCCGGTATACAATGACACTTACCTGTTATTATATCGATAATATCGATTAATATTATTACATCGATATTCTTAAAGAATAAAGCTATAATATACTAAAAAAATCACTCAAATCGGACAACAGGTTTAGGATCCTTAGTGTATTAGCAGTTCATATTCCCAATCTGTTTACCTGTCACCTCGCTTCATTCCCATATTAGGGGAGTGCATTTAGATTTTCACTACGGAAAAAATCAAACAAGATAAAACTTTTTGTAATTTCATTAAGAAATGTTTAATAAACAACATATCAAAAAGTTCTACTCGAGAAGTGGGTGCTTCATTTTTTATTAAACAAATGAACAGCGAAGTTGGATGTTTTTTAAATAACTCCGAAAATATAACTTTTAGAAAAAAACTGACTTGACCACTGAAAAATTCAGAAAATTTTACAAAAAAAACCTTATATAAAGATTTTTCTAAAATTAAATCTTTAGCTTCTGTAATTTTTTATTTATAACGCTAAAGTCACCCTTCTCACACACATTGGCGCACTGTAAACTAGCGTTGGAAGAAGTGCACGGTTGAGTTTTTTTAATGTAATTCTTTAACTAATGGATTAAAAGAAATTTTACAACTTGGACATGAAAGAAGATGAAATAAGCTATCTTATGGTTGTAATAAAAAGAAATAAAATGTATGGACATAAGTACGGTGTGGGCGGAAATTGGGCCTTACATGAATTTTGTTTTAAAATGATTTAAAAATGTGTAACTAATACAATTTTACTTATAAAACTCTCAAATTTTCACAACTTACCTCTCAATCATCTTACTAAACGATGTTTCATTAAAAAAAATCTCAAAAATTTAATTCAAATAATACGATGTCTCAAAAAAAATGTAATTTTTGAAAACTTTGTAGTTTTACCGAATTCCCACCACTTTAAGACGGTATTACTCAAGGTTGAATAAATCTAATACAATTTTTTTGATATTTTTTTAACGCTTAGGATGTAATATTTAAAAAACACTGAATTATTTTATTTTAAAAATTAAATAAACAATTTCTTTTTGAGAAAACTAAGAAAGATAACAAAAATGTAATACAAAAACCGAAAATTACCAGCTGAAAAAATGTATATACAGATTGATCAAAACTTTTTTCTGTAAAACTTACTTAAAATACATTTAATAATAAGCTTCAACAATAATAAATGTTCAACAAAAAAATTTTTTTTAGTTCTTATACAGTATGTCTGCGTAACTTGAAACCTATTGATAACTTTTTTAATATCAGATTAACGAAAAAAAGTTATTCTTTATAAAATACTCTGCATCGTACATAACATAAGATGCAACCATCAGATATCAAATTTTTTTAATTTTGTACGAGGTATGTCAAAAAATATGAATTTCACTCAAGAGCAAAGTACCTTTATATTTCACAATATCGAAAATTTTTATAAAGAAAAGTTGTTTGGAATTAAAAACTATGTTCCAATATGTAATTATATCCTTTTAATCGAAAATTTGTTTTTTTTATATTTTTTCAGATTAATTATACCCAACATCATTAAATTTTCACTTATTATTTATGATAACTGCTTTATTATTAATTTTATGAAGACAGTTATTCGTCATAACTAGCTGTGCATGGTCTAACACTTAATATGCAGATATAAAATATTATATTTTATCAATATTATTCTCATTGTTTCGGACAAGACTGGTTGAGTCCCGTTTTAAATGAACAAGAAATTGAAGAAAGCGAAGATGTTAGCGTAGTTGGAGGTGATATTGAAGAGATAGATTTTGAATAATTTGTTCTTTATTTCTAATACATTTTAATTTTTAATATTATTGTGGAAATTATTTGTTTATCTTTTTTTTAAGAATGAAATTCCATATTTGTTTGATTGGATTCTACTTGTTTTTCATTTAAATATCCGCCATTTTGGATCCGCCATTTTGAAATTTAATTTTTTAATTTTTAATTTAGATTCAACAACCTGTTAAAAATAAAGGCAATAAATGTTTTAGAAAAATGTTCTTTTTTAATTTCTTTTTAGAAAATCCGCATTTTGGATCCGCCATTTTATAGTTTATAATGTTAACATTTTTTAAGTTAGGTTTATCAAAGCTCTCAAAAATAAATATATATAGAAATAAATACATTTTGTAAAGAAATTATGATGTTACAACTATTTTTTAAGTTATCCGCCATTTTGGATCTGCCATTTTATAATTTAAATTATCAAAATTTGATTCAGGTTCAGCAACCTCTCAAAAATATCCACATATATGTAAACAAACACGTTTTATAAAAAAAATCGGATTTTACAACTCCTTTTTAAGGATTTTTAGGAAAAAATCCGCCATTTTGAATCCGCCATTTTGAATTTGCAAATTGTAATGTCAGATTCGGGTTCAGCATAATCAAAACTAAAATAAAAACATTTTTTATTAAAATAAAATGTTGAATTCACCCATATTCTTAACATTATTTATACAAAACAATTGTTATTGTTTAAACAATTAATAAACAATTAGCGGCGAAATTTGTGAGTAGAACTTTTTACTTTAACATATTTATAAACTAACAAAAAAAGTTTTAGAAAAATATAACCTTGTTTGATTTTTTCCGAAACATTGTATCTTTTCTTTCTAATTGCACTCCCCTATATAACGAAAAACCCGTTTGTAGATATAATGCACATCAAAGAACATTTATTGTCAGCACCTCGACTATATGAATAAACAAACTTAAATTATTATGTCATTTCCGGATTTAAAAAAATTTAAATGCACAGAAGTGTAGATAAACAAATTCTAGGAAGCTATTAGGAACACCAGATGCCTGCAATGTGCATAAATATTTAAATTTTAATTTTGTTGTAAGCTGGAGTCTAATGGACTCCTCCGTACTAACCAAGAGTTAAAATTATTTTAGTTTATCCCCAGTAGTATTCAATTACACAGTTTTTCGAATGAAATCGGCATCGCCACGCTTTAAATTTTCGTAAGTATTACAATGTTATGTTTCCTGATATTATTTTGCTAGCTTAATATGTATATAGACCAGGGCGCATCTGTAGAAATATTAGTACATTTGGACGTTGAGAGGTGACTCAAATTTTTTTGCAGAAAATGTTTGAAAATAATTAAAATAATAATATTTGAGTTATCCTCCCTCTCAAAAAGGTCCGGAACATTGTTTAAATAATCAAAATGTCAAAAAACGAAGGAAAAATTCGAATTTTTTCTTCGTTTTTTTGATTATAACTTTAAAAGTATTTATTTCCGAGAAAAGTTGTACTAACATAAAACGTGCGTAATTAAATTTCCTATAATAAAGAATTGGTTAAAAATTTAAAAACTAGTCACCCTTGTTGCAAAATAGCAATAATTGCGAAAAAAACAGACAAAAACAAGTATTCGCATTTTACGTTTTTCAGCCATTTATGCTATACTTAGGACTTTCATATTTCACTCAGAAAAACTTTATGATACAGTAAAACAATACTGCAAATTTCATTAAGATCGGTTAAGTAGATTTTGCAAAATAAATTTTGCAATCCAGCTTTCGCAAAAAAATTCATTTTTTCAAAATGTTACAGGACTGAAAATAAAGCAGATAGCAAACTGATTTTTTTGGGTATAGAAGTGTACTGTACCTTTCATTTGCAATTTGCAGAACTAAAATCGATTAACTACCACGGCGTCAGGATTTTTTTTAAATAAACATTAATTATTGGTGCTACGCACAGGACAGCGGTTAATTTGCTCTGATTGGGCATTCCAATGACCTTTGATGATGATTGATACATTTTAATTTTTATTACATTCCGATATAAATAAATAAATTTGTTTATTGCAAATTAAAAACACATACTCTATCCTTTGAAATAACACTTTTTTTAGCAAAAACTTTCTTTGTTCATATATTTTAACTTAGAGAATAAAAGTTTATTATTTTTAAACATATGCAATTGTTTTATACAATATTTGACAAACAATAATAAAATTAGTTTGATTTTTGTGGTATTAAAATATTAAAATACAACAAAATATAGAGTAAGAAAATAATATATTAGATAAAGATTGGAAGAAATTTTGGTGGAAATCAACTTGTGAGAATCGAACACCGCTGTCCTGCGCGTAGCACCAAAAATTAATGTTTATTTAAAAAATTTCCTGAGGCCGTGGTAATTAATCGATTTTAATTTTGCAAAATGCAAATGAAAGGTACAGTTCACTTCTATAAGTTAAAAATTTTTTAACTTGCTCTCTCCTTTATTTTCAGTCCTGCAACATTAAAAAAATGAATTTTTTTGCGAAAGCTGGATTGCAAAATTTATTTTGCAAAATCTATTAAACCGATCTTAATGAAATTTAAAATGTTATTTTACTATATCATAAAGTTTTTCTGAGTAAAATATGAAGGTCGTAAGTGTAGCATGAATGGTTGAAAAACGTAAAATGCGAATACTTGTTTTTGTATGTTTTTTTCGCAATTATTGCTATTTTGCAACAAGCGTGACTATTCTTTAAATTTTTAAATAATTCTATATTGTAGGAAATTTAATTACGCAACTTTTATGTCAGCACAACTTTTCTCAGAAATAAATAGTTTTAAAGTTATAATCAAAAAACCCATAAAAAATCGAATTTTTCCTTCATATTTTGACATTTTGATTATTTAAACAATGTTCGGGACCATTTTGAGTGGGAGTATAACTCATATATTATTATTTAAGTTATTTTTAAGCAATTTCTGCAAAAAAATTTGAGTCACCTCTCAACGTCCATCTCAAAACAGATGCGCCCTGGACTAATAGGTATTCCTATATATTCGAGGAAATTAAGCATTTTGGTTAATTATTTATATGGGAAATAAGCCACAATAAAAATGAAAAAAATAATTTTATTAACGTTTCGACGCCCAAATCGGGTGCCGTTGTCAAAATACAAAATATTACTAAAATAAACTAAAGTTGGGGTTAATTTCATGTAATCGAATGAACTATCTTTCAGTAAGTCGTCCCAGGAACGCAACTCATAAATATTGGCAATATCATTTTAAAGTCTTCTACTTTAAAATGTATAATATATGTCTGAATTGCCAATATAAATGAGTGAGATTAAATAAATTATTAGAAGAATTTTTTTTGCTTAGCAACAACACTTTAGTTTATTTTAGTAATATTTTGTATTTTGACAACGGCACCCGATTTGGGCGTCGAAACGTTAATAAAATTATTTTTTTCATTTTAATTGTGGCTTATTTCCCATATAAATAATTAATCATAAAAATGCCACAAGGAAATAGCTTCAGAACAACATTAAGCATTTTGGCTTGAAATTTTTTCGTCCGGCTTGGATTTACTTGAAATTTTCACAGAAAGTAGGGAATAGTCCAAGAATCATTTTCTATATCATGCTGCTGTAGGCTGAAACTTCGGGGGTGGTTGCCACCCCATCACGGGGATGGAAATTTTTATTAAATTTTAACCATGTAAATCGATGTAAAACGTATTTCTAAGAAAAAAATGTTTTTTACATTTTTTTCGTAAAACTAATATTTTTTGAGTTATTTGCGGTTGAAAGTAAGTTTTTCGACGAAAAACTTCACCTTTTTAGAGAGTTTTTTTTAGAATAACTCGAAAAATATGAATTTAATCAAAAAAACTGTTGCTATCGAAATT
This sequence comes from Diabrotica virgifera virgifera, assembly GCF_917563875.1. NCBI lineage: Eukaryota > Metazoa > Arthropoda > Insecta > Coleoptera > Chrysomelidae > Diabrotica > Diabrotica virgifera. Next base: position 19,959,256 of record NC_065445.1, on the reverse strand, counting down.
GTGTCTTTTAGTAATACAAACCAAATTCTTTTTCTATAATATTTTTACGACCAAGACAAACCGAGATACGACATGTTAAAAGTTAGCTTTTTTCGTCAAATGTATAATTTGAAATATTAAAAGCCAAATAATGGAAAAACTTTGCATTTTTAGAGAAAAACTTAAATAACACTTTTTCAAGGATACAACTAGACCTTTCAAAAGAAAAAAAAAACAAAAAGTCTCTAGCATAAAAATTGGGTGAATTATGATCAAAAAGTTCGGTACCTGCTTTTCTTAATGAAAAAATTAGTGAAACAACCCTCTAACTACCCTCCTAATTAAAAATTGGTCTTATTCTTTCTGTAATTGCTTTTATATTTGTATTATCAATAGACTCAAGAAGATTGACCAATTTAAAAGACCTACTTTTAGAAAAATTGGAGTTTACATAAAAATTGATTTTTTGCAATTTCGTATTTTTCACCATTTTCTTCAAAATATCTCCGAAAATACTAGAGATACGAAAAAAATGGTACATTACTAAATTGTAGATTTTTTCATAACTAAAATTCCCTTGTGCATAGATTTTCATTACAAAGAACAGTTACCGAGATATAGTTGTTTAAAACCTCTATTTACGAGCAAACACCCCATTATCGAGCCCTTTAAACCCACCCCAATTAAAAACTAAGGGATCTTACGGAATTTAATTTGCATAGTCTTATAGCTCTTCAAAAACTCTACAAAATCATTTTTGAAAAACTTTTTATCGCCAAAAATAAAGGAACTATGTTTATGACGATTATTAAAACGATTTTTTTTTCGAAAAATTGGAATTGTCCGGTTATAGAGCATTTTCAATGTATATAATACCACAGAATTAGTTCGTATACTGGAAGATGACTAAAAAACTATGTGTATTTGTATTTGTACATATTTGTAAATTCGTATTTTTGTGTAAATAAATGTTTTTTAATTCTTTAATTCCACTTTTTTTTTCTGTATGGATCTATTAAATTATCTACTTATAAAAATTGAAATGTTATTAAGGGTGGTTTTTAAGGGTTAAAATTTGATATTATATCCTTTAGCATAAAACAATCAGTATTTAAAAAAACCAAAACCAAATTTTACCCATATTAAAGTTTACAATGTTTGTATATAATTTTTGACAATAAGGGGTAGTTTACAACCCTAAAAATAATCAACGCCCTTGAGCATGATATAGAATATAAAGTACAAGGTAAGATGATCCTAATCTCAAATTTTTATGTCAATCGATGCAAGCCGAAATTATTCTTTTGGAATAAGTCAATTTTTTATATATAGCTCCAACAAGGGTAATTGCACGGGTTGAAATATTATGATATTATATCTTAAAGCATAAAACAATCATGTAACTAATAAGAACCAAATGTTGACAATATTAAAGTTTAAAATTTTATTTTATAATTTTTTACAATTAGGGGTAGTTTTCACCCTTGAAAAACCAAAAGCGTACAACGGCTCAATATAGAAAATGAACTTCTTCTTCTTCTTCCTCTTTATAAGCAATTCTGCTTGTTCATTGGCGGATTGATACCTCTATGGAAGGTTGTCGCTCCATCTTTTGCGTGGTCGGCCGATACTTCTTCTGCCGATTGGTGATTTATCTCGTGCTATTTTGACCACACGTGTCTTCCCCATTCTGGTTATATGGTTGTTCCATTCTTTTTTTCTATTTAGTGTCCATTCGTTTATACACTGTACGTTACATTGTCTTCTAATATCTTCGTTCCTCTTTCGATCTCTCAGTGTATTTCCTGTAATTCTTCTCAGTACTCTCATCTCTGCCGTTTCCAGTAGTCTTTGTGTTGTGGCTGTATCGGGTCTTGTTTCTGATGCATATGTCATTATTGGTCTTACAGTGGCTTTATAAATTCTTGACTTCATCTCAGTGTTAATATGTCGGTTTCGCCATATAGTGTTATTAAGGCATCCTGCCAATCTATTTGCTTTTTGTACTTGATTTCTCACTTCTTTGTCTAGGTCTCCGTAACTTGACAATGTAATTCCAAGGTATTTTACTTCCATTACTTGTTCAATACTGATACCATCAATTTCTATTTTGCATCTGATTGGTTCTTTACTGATTACTAAAGTTTTAGTTTTTTGAGATGAAATTGTCATATTGAATTCTTTTGCTCTTATGTTAAATCTGTGGACTAATCTTTGCAGACTATCTTCATCTTGGGCTATCAATATTGCGTCGTCTGCGTAGCACAGTATTTTTACTTCTTTGTTTCCCATTCTATATCCTCTTCCTTTGTTGACGTTTTTGATGATTTCATCCATGATTAAATTGAAAAGCAGAGGACTCAATGAGTCTCCCTGTCTTATTCCGCTGCCTATATCTACAGGTTCTGTAAGTTGTCCATCTATTCTGACTTCCATCTTGTTATTTTGGTAGATGTTCTCAATAGTTTTTATGATATCTAGAGGGATTTCTCTATTATACAGAAGGTGGATTACATCCCTGAGTCTTACTCTGTCAAATGCTTTCTTTAAGTCAATCAGACATAGAAATGCTGGTCTATTATACTCTAGTGATTTCTCAGTAATTTGCTTTATGACGAATATTGCATCTGTACACGATCTTCCAGTACGAAAACCCTGTTGTTCATCTGCTAAACTTATCATCTGATTCATTACGTCTTGTAAGATTTTAGTTGTAAGTTAAACTAATTACTGTAAGTAATTTTAGTTTAGTTGTAAGTTGTAAGAAAATGAACTAGAGGGTGAAATCGGCCTAATCCTAAATTTTTGTACAAATCGATGCTGGACGAAAAAATTGCGAGGTTTTGCAATTTTTTCAGTTTCATTTCCTCGACTAATATTATTTCTCGACTATTTAATTTAAAATTTGTATTAAAAAATTTAAAACTAAACTAGAGAAAATTTTACTTCAATAACCTGTCATGTGTTCAAAGAGGAACTAGAATTGATACCAACCAATTACCTCGTTGATTGCGTCTCTTACCGAATTACTTTTCACGTATGACAAAAAGATACGATACAAACCTAATATAGACCCCAATTAACCAAATCAACCCTCCCATATTATCCGGAATTCTTCGTTTGTATCTGATGTGATGCGGCCATCCCCCAACAAAATAGACCACTAACTTTTGATGACCTCTCTGAAATGTGTTGAACGCAACCCAATTTTAGGACCAACAATGCTTTTGGTAAACGCTGTTATAGTGTCGGCTGGCACTGCTTAAACTCTACCCTATCGGGATAAAAGCGGGAAATAAGGCAATGGACCGGGAAAATTTTCAATGTGGCTGCTGTGGTGGTTTTAGTATGCCGGTGGGCGACTTTAATAATCCAATTTTTATTAAGTATGATATGAAATACAAACTATTTAATAAGATATGTTTAAAACTTCAGTAGAATAAAATATTTTTTGAAGACTTACGAAAATGTCGACAAGATAAGAAAATATATATATCAAAGCTGCAAACAATGAACCCTTCTAACATTACATTACAAACCTTACAGCAAATGATCAGACGCTATGGAAGGCGACTAAGAAGTTCAAAAATCCATACACAACTGTTCCTCCCCTCCATAAACCAAATGGTGAATGGGCTCGTTCCAACAAAGAAAAAACGGACGTCTTTGCTGAACATCTTACGAGTGTATTTCAAACCGAGCCACCAGACCCTGATGAAGAAGTGGAAGAACTAATTAGCGCAGCATGTCAAATGTCTCTTCCAACAAAGTTTTACTTCTATAGAAGTCAAGAAAGAAATAACCAAACTCCGCTCACGAAGGTCTCCAAGTTTTGACTTAATCTCGGCACAAGTACTAAAACAACTTCCTCGTAAGGGCATTATTATGCTAACAGTAATATTTAATCGCATGCTAAGCTTATCATACTTTCCAAAAATAGGGAAATTTGCAGAAATCATAATGATCCTTAAACCACGCAAAGCGCCCAATGAAGTAACATCTTATCGACCCATCAGCCTACTCCCAATCATTAGCAAAGTTTTTGAAAGATTTCTGCTACAAAGAATATACGCAGATCTTGAATTCCTAACATTCCTACCAGCACATCAGTTTGGTTTTCGAGAAAATCGCTCTACTACAGAACAAGTCTATCGAATAGTAAATGAAATATTAAAAACTCTCTAAGAAAAGAAATATTGCAACGCTGTATTCCTAGATATCTCACAAGAGTTTGACAAAGTTTAGCACAGAGGTCTGCTTTACAAAGTAAAATTAGCACACATTACAAATTAGTTACTAGATAAACTATTTCCTTCTAATTAAATCCTACTAATCAAATAGATATTTCTCTGTAAAATTCCAAAAAGGCCAACAATCCAGCCTCTGTCCTATTAACTCCGGAGTTCCGCAAGGTAGTGTTCTCGGGCCGTTGCTTTTCTCACTCTACACAGCCGATATACCAGAGTCTCATAATACTACGATCGCTTCCTTTGCCGATGACGTAGCAATACTAGCTGTAAATGAAGATCCCATACAAGCCTCACAAGACCTGCAACACCATCTGGACATACTCAGTGAATGGTACACAAAATGGCGAACATAAGTAAACGAAACAAAATCATCTCAAATAAAGTTTACCAACCGTCACAACACATGCCCACCTGTAAGAATGTAAAATGTACGAATAGCAACAGTAACAGACGCTAGATACCTTGGCGTCCATCTTGACCTTACTTACTTGGAATAAACATATCCAGACCAAAAAAAGACAGTTGTACTTGAAATTCCGGCAAATGTATTGGCTCGTTGGGCGCAGATCAAAACCCAACATCCAAAACAAAATTCTTCTAGACAAAGCAATACTCAAACCTATTTGGTACTACGGACTACACCACTGGGGCTGTGCAAAGTTCTTCTTCTTCAGGTTCCTTCCCCTATCGGAGGTTGGAAATCATCATTGCTATTTTAATTTTATTGGCCGCACTTCTGAATAATTTTAATGAGCTGCAACCGAACCACACTCTCAAATTTCTTAGCCAGGATATTTACAAATTTATTGCAAAGTTAACATCACTGAATATCATCCAAAGATTTCAGTCTAAAGTTCTAAGTTCAGTAGTGGATGCACCATGATACGTAAGTAATCAAACACTTTACGAAGACTTAAATATACCTTTCATCAGAGAAGAAATCCATCGAGCCACGGAGTCACAAAATGAGCGTACCATTCACCATGAAAATTAGTTAGTAAAGGAATTATTCCATAATGGCCCTGCCACAAGGAGACTAGCTAGAACCTTGCCTCAAGACCTATTTTAAAACTTAAACATAAATAGAATAAGATGAGACATCATTGGAAGTTTCTTCTTCATGCCCAAAAACATGGAACAAATTTACTTAACTTTACTTTTTTAACAAATTTACTTTTAATTATGTAGATGGTAAATAAATATAATTACATAAAAAAATTTAATGCGTTTGAAATATTTTATTTTTTAATAATACGTCAGTATTATTGGCCTATTCTAGGATTCTTCTCCATTCTCATATGTTTATCTGCTTTTTTCTTTCAATTTTTATTTTTCAGATTTTTATATCATTTTTCATATTATTTTTTGTTTCTAAGTATCTGAGCTTCGGTCTTACTTACTCTTGCACTTTTTTCTACTGGTATTTATTTACCTACTTATTTTGTTTGATATTTCGGTTCTTCCATTCTTTCCACATGTTCTGTCCAACGCAAACGTCATATTTTGCCGAATGTTTTGATATCGGGATTCTGGTATATTCTGTAGGTCTGTAGTATTACTTCTTCACCAAATTAATTTGTGTCTTTGAATATGTGTCGCAAGATTTTTTTTCACAAGTTGCTAATGATTTTCCCTACTTTTAGAGAGTGTCCAGGTTTTTGAACCACAATATATGTATATAAAAGTGCCTACCGGTCTTATTAAGGTTTTGTAGAACTGGCATTTTGTGTTTCTTACGCTATTACCAGTTCTTATTTGCCTAATTATACCATGGTAACATTTATTGGCAATTAATATTCGTCTCTTAACTTCCTATATTCCTTCCAACTTTGTTATCAAACGTAACTAAGGATACTAAGTATGCAAAGCTTTTTACCTCCTCAATGTTGCATTCTCCTATTCTTAGATTCTATATCTGCCTTATTTCTGTTTTTTATGCATATAATATGTATTTTGTTTTGGCCACTATCGACTGATTTTAAGGCCACTATTTTCTGCAGATCACCTTACTTGATTCACTGCTTCTATCATTTCTCTTCTTGAACTTATAATTATGTCAACATCGGCTATAATTGTTGCTTGAGTATTGACTGTTGCGGCTCTATTTTTTATTTTTAGACTAGTGCAACTGTAGCTTACTTAGAAATAAAATACAAAATTTACCAAATAGCAAGATTGTAAATCAATAAAAATTAGAACTAGATCATCAAAGGGCTGATAAGGCCCTAAATATGTTGAAACTCGACCATGAAACATCCCAAGCTAGAACTGCATTATTTCTAAGTATCTCTAACAGGTTTTCTCTATGCGCACCTTGACACACTAGCTGATGTTTGCAACAGTTTTCGTATTGAAGCCTTGGTGAGGGGGATTTTCAAATGGGGGACAATAATAATCAAAAACTTATGTTTATTTGGCATGAGGGAATAAGTGGTGGAGAGGGTAAGCAGAATAGAAACAAAATAGCCGTTTCAGGTCTGAACCTTGTTTGAGCGAAAATGAAGTTTCCCTTTGAATAAATACGATATACGGTATCTAAAAAAAGGTGTAAAAAATGCAGAAAAAAATTCATAGTTTATATCTGTCACAAATAACATGTCACGTTCGTGCGCTCTCGGCTTATGTTCTATGAATGCAGGATCGTAAGTGTATGAAAAAATTCACTTTAATTAAATGTAAAACACTATTAGGAACAAATAGCAATTATTTTTATAATTTTTTAATATGCCTTTACCTACTAACTAAAATAAAACAAAAATTTTTTGCTCAAATGTCATGTTTTTCTATTGCCTCCCTGCTGAAGAAGAGCTCGTTGAACGAACAGGTTCTTCATCCAATACAGTAGTTTCTTCAATATCCGTGTCATCAGTGTTATTTTTAAATATTTGAACCTCAAAAGCATTATCATTTTCGCCATCTAAATCTTCTATTTCGGACTAGTTACCGTCATTTAACAACTCTAGAGCGAAATCGTGGGTGAGAGGCACAGCTTTAATTAGAAAAAATACTTGAATATACTTGAGAATACTGCTATTGAAAATTAAATGTGTGACGACAACCCACTATCGTGATAAACTGCTCGTCAAAAATTAGGGATATAGAAAATTCTGCTGAATTTTCATAGTAGATTCTTTCGTAAACAGATTAACGGATTCCGCTAATTTTTTTATTACTTTAGATTTTTCTTTGGTATTTACACAGTTATGCAAAGGTTTACTCAACCTTTTTTTTGTACTTATACCGGGTGGAAGAAAAGAAATGTTTTTTATGTTAAGTTTGAGATGCCCTGTAGGTAGGACGAGGTACAAATGTGAGTATACATCGAAATCGTATTGTAGTATTATGTTTTGTGGACATTTTGTTTTTTGAATATCCCTGATATCTTTAGAAATAACATGATACATAACATGTGTTTTAACCGAAATAAAAGTTTGAGACACCTTGTATTGAGAAAACGGCACAAAGGTGAGTATTCCTCGATATTATGTTGTAGTCCTATATTTTGTGAATATTAAATTTTTTTAATTTCTCTGATATCTTTAATAACAGAAACTAGACGGTATTGCTCTTTAATATGTGTTTTAACTGACGACTTGCCCCACATCACACATGTGAAACATGGAAACACATATTAAAGAGTAATACCGTCTAGTGTCTTTGCTATTAAAGATATCAGAGAAATTAAAAAAATAAAATATTCACAAAATATGAGACTACAACATAATATCGAGGTATACTCACCTTTGTGCCTTTTTCTTCCTACAAGGTGTCTCAAACTTATGTTTCGGTTAAAACACATGTTAAATTACAAAACCGTCTATTTTTTTGTTTCTAAAGATACCAGTGACATTCAAACAACAACATGTTCACAAAACATAATACTACAATATGGTTCTGATGTATACTCACATTTGTATCTCGTTCTCCCTACAGGGTGTCTCAAACTTAACATAAGAAAAACATTTCTTTTCTTCCACCCGGTATAAGTACAAAACATAAGTTTGAGTAAACCTTTGCACAACTGTGTAAATACTAAAGAAAAATCTAAAATGGAAAAAAATAGCGGAATCCGCCTTGTCGCGAAAAAATCAACTATGAAAATCAGCATAATTTTCTATATCCCTAACTTTTGACGAGAAGTTTATTCAAATATTACGGGACAAGATCTCTACAAACAAACGAATAATTTCTTAAATCTTGTTTGTTATCTTGAAGTTGAATCTGTGTCTATACCACAACCCCGTTACAATAACATAAACACTTATAAAAAACAAAATATCTTTTACTTACCTTTACCGGTTTTGTCGTCAAAATACACAGCCATCTTATAGGGTATTCTATTGCAAACAAATCACGAATTCGTTAAATAATTTAAGTTACTCTTTACTCTGATACTACACGATAGACACAACATAATATATTGATATCATCTTTCCCAGTAAAAATATGTTTATTTTGATATTTATACCCAGATAAACATGAGCTCACGATCGTGTCAGCCGGTCAAGAAAGGGATAGTGTTATATTCGTGGATCTACCTTGTTTTAAATGGTAATTTTGAAGGAATACAACACCAGTACTCTAGTTTCAGGTCACTCATATTTATCATGTGACAGATTTTACGTTAATTGAGAAAGGGAAATGTCTACAGAGGTGTGAAGTACAATAATTATTAGACATTCATATGGTTGTTCATAGACGGCCCCTATGGTGTCTTCATCCTTGTCTGCAGTGGGTGCATATACTTACTAATTTTGGGCCATTGTTGCCAAATTTCCGGTCATAAATTTTTATTCGGAAACGAAGACTGAAATAAATTTTCGAACTCGACTTTTCAACACGCGTCAATTGGTTTACTGTAATTGCTTACACTGTTTATTTGCACTACTGTTACTTAGAATAACATGCATTATTTCGTTTAGTATAAACTGCCACTTCCGGTTATAAATTTTTAACGGCAAGTATATCGCACCCTTAATGTAAGACTGCAGTAACTCAAAATTTTATGAAAATGAAGTAATCATGGAATTTGATTGTAAACATGCATATCTATCCCCTGTAAAACTTTAGTAACTTTCAAATGCATGATGGGCTAAATATTACAACAACAACAGTTTAACTATTTTGAGTTTTTGAACATAAGTTCCGTGCAAAACTGTTGTAACTCTAATAGTTACAACAGTTTTGCACGGAACATTGCAACGGATTCGATAACAAGCAATAACAAGCAATGAAAAAAGTAAGATATTTGTTATTTTAATATCTATATCTGTAGTGTTTAATTTTAATATACAGCTCGTCTACGTAATCCATTAACCGTCGAGGAAATAAACAAAGATTTTCGAGACCCATCTATTCATGTAAATTGTATGTCCTTTGTGTGATATTATATTTATTTTCCATAAGATGTGTGCGATGTCGTTTGACCATTTATTTGTTAGATTGGATTAAAACCACATAAATTAAGACTAATTATTTACGACCAAAAGTATTTTTTCTCATGAAAGGAAAAACAGTTATCTTAAAACTTATGTATTGACAATACTGAGAGGTCAAAAATATCTATTCTTAGAAAATTTGCCAAAGAACAACCAAAAATTCAAATGGCCAAAAAGAAAGATTTGGTATACTTATGCCATTCGGGTATGATACCAGAAGCCCACCATAGTTTTTATAAAAATATTTTGGCACAAGATGATATACGAGAAGAGGACAACAACTACGGTAAAACGTGTCAGCAACGGCCACTAAAAATGAAAGAACTATTGGCCGATATAGAAAGGTGGCCGGTATTGCCAGTTTTTGTAGTGTAGATATACATAATTGGTTTGGGGAATTTTTAAACTGGCCGTTATTACAGGTGGCCGATGTTGGCAGGTGGCCGGTAACACAGGTTTTACTGTAAAAGTAAATGTGTCTACACTTTTTACAATTTTCTCCGTGCAAAACTGTTGTAACTTTGAAATTCCAATACTAAATATGTAGTGATTAACAATTTTTTCCGTGCAAAAGTGTTGTAACTTTGAAATTCCTAATTTTTTTGCATTAATATTATTTTATTTAAATTTCTATTTTTGGTTAATGTAATATAGGCTGAAAAGCATGCAAAATCATAATTAAATGTTAATTTTTCTTAAAACTTGTGTCTTATTTCACCGATATTAGCACGAAAATAAATAAAATCGTCTTTATCTCGAAACTTACATATTTTGACTTACTGCAGTCTTGCAATGAGGATGCGATATATTTGTTCTCATCTTGCTAAGACGAGTCGAATAATACATCGCCTACACTATTTCAGCGGCTTTAAAACAGTACTTCCGATTGCAACTCCGGCACCGGAAGTTGGAAGTCAAATTTCTCACATTCAGTTCCACCCTTGAGTATTATGCTTTCATTCGATACCTCCTTTTCATTTATGTATTCTAATAACGGATGAGTGGTGTTTACGGACGGACAGACAGACAAACATAATTTAAGGTTTTCACATTTTAATGTTATCCAATTTCGTGACAACCATAATTGTTTTAATTCAAGACATTTCTGATTTTACAACGATCTTCAAATGAAATTTTATATTCTAGTTATTATTTTTTACAAGAATACACTTAAACAACCATATTTTAATTAGAAGATGCATATAAGAGAAAGATAAAATCGTCATCATAAATATACCGTATCATGAGCAACAATAAAAGCGTCGCGCTAGCGTCGTTTGCGTCGCAATAGCAGTTTCGTTTTGATACCAAATGTTTAGCCTTATTAAAAATTTAGCGGCGAGCCCTCTATTACCCAACGTATTACCTTGATGCCGAGGCTTTTACCTTGAAAACTTTTTTAAATTTTAATATTGCGCAAACACGCATTGTCCGCAATATCGAACGAGCCGCTACAATTTTATTGCCACTATCATGTCACATGGCAATAAAGTTATGTTGTAAAATGGCTCCCATTTCTCTAAGATATTTACTATTGGGCAATAAAGGAATCGTACAATTAGAAGGAAATAAGTTTCTGATTTTAACGGTTTAATTAACTATAAAGTCCGGTAGTTTTGCTTTTTGTTATTTACAAAGCTCACAAGTCTTGAAGGCCTAGTGATAAAATTGATTATAATAGATACTTATGGTAGAGCAGCTCAAGTGGGGATACAAGGAAGAAACCTTGTACCCTGTAAATGTGTCCCTGCAAATGTGCCCTTGTAAATGGACTTTTAATACAGGGGCGTGCGTTAGGGTGAAACGAAAAAATTGTTTTTATGATTTCAAAGTGTAATAGTGATAGAAAGTTGCCTATAGCCATTGTTAAGCCACAAATAAAATATTTTTCAAAACAAAATATTTTTAGAGGTGCTGCAAAAGGGTTGAAAATTAGAATTTTTAGTTAAATTTTGTGAATAATTTTGATGATTTTACTTTGGTCAAAAATAGCTATTGTAATGTCTTAATTCATATTTTAAATGATAAGTACACACTCTAAAACTACTCTTTAAAGATAATTTTAGTTTTAACTTACAACAATCCAATACCTATTTTTACTAAAACTGACAAAGTTTGAACTAGAACTCCACATTTAAAGAAATATTTAGTAGTAAATATTTCGACGCTGCCAAGCCAAAACGGCATAAACGCCAAAATGACCACTTTTTAGTTAGCTGCACCAAAAAATAGGATTTTAATTTCCGCAGCAGACAGTCAACGCGGCATAACCCCAGAAAAAGTGAAATAAGTGTAATATTGGTTTAAAATTTTTATAAACGCCCGTCTAGTCACGCACGTGAACACCGACGTGAACACCGATTGACATAATCGCCAGTGCCCGTAAGATTATCATTGTGTAAAGTTCGGTACAGTAATAATAGTAAAGGTATGTATTTTTTAAATTTTTATGGATAAGTAACATGGTATTATCTACCTTTGCAATATTTTCAATTTGTATTGATTTTTGAAGCGTAAACACACTGAAATTCTTTAAAAACTATGAGGCGTTTATGCCAAAACCGAATATTTACATCGTGGTTGACACAAGCGCCATTCCTCAATGGTATTCTTATGGAGGTTTCTTATTTAAAAATTGCGGAAATAAAAAGTTTATTTTAAAATTTTCTATTGTAACTTTGTACTAGTGTGATGAATAATTCATTATGTATTACAGCATATAGTTCAAATTAATTTTATATAGCTAAAAATGGCGATCGATTTTTGGCGTTTATGCCACTTTTTTGTTGCAGATGAATAGCAGAATTAAAAAAATAATGGCCTTACTAAATGACAATAAAACATATACCGAAGAAGTACAAAATTATATACAGACTGACAATAATTCCCCTATATTCCTCTTAGAGGTTTATGATATTTATAATGCCAACATTGCAGAAGCTTTTATCATCTTTGAGGAACCACCAGACGTTGTAGTAGAAGAAGCAATTAGTCACGATCTCACATCATGTTTCAAAGCAGCAGATAATGGTTTGGGTGCCGGTATAAGTAGTGATCAAAATAAGGAAAATACAAGCAATCAAATCAATACTGATGTTGAACCAAATAGTGACAGTGATTATGAATTAGAATCCGCTATTATTAGATATCCGCTTCTATTTGCGAATTATTTACTTTTAAATATTTCATCCTAGCACCAAAAATATGTTTAAAGAATTTAGGGTTTTGTTTTTAACTTAAAATGTATTTTTGATTAAAAAAAAATAAAGCCTATCAAAAATCTTTGTAATTTCATATTTTTTATTGTTGGCATAAACGACACTTTTTAATTTTCGTTTTTTTTTTCATTACTGGCATATACCCCCCTTTTAAGCGCCATATTGACTAACCTTACAACGATGCGATCGACACAAACGCCAGAGGTAAGTTTGGCATATTCACCAATTTATATCTTAATTGGACATAAGCACCATTTTCTAGTTTTCAATTTATTTCAGACAGTACTTTAGCCACATTAATGTTTACATAATATTAAAATTTGAAAAAAAAGTCACCAATTTTTTTGAGTCACTATGCAGATAAGCAGAATTGGTAAAAATAAATATAATCAGTTTTTTGGGTTTCCTGAAAAATCAAGTCAATGTCGTTTATGCCGTTTTAGCTTGACAGCGTCGATTTATGTCATTCCTTAATATAATTTAACATTCTTAATAGCAGATGAAAGCCAAGACGCGAGGAAAATGTGTATTGGTAGAGTTGAGAAGATAGTTTCAAAGGTTCTGGCAACGAGGGAGGAAAGGAGGCAAAAACTAGTACAGCAGCATTTAAATTACAGACAATAATCAGTAGCTGAGGGTACATAACACAGCTGTGAATATTACATGTGTTACATGCTGATGATCATGATTCAAAGTTACGAGCAAGAATTCATAATTCCAAAAAGCCCTCAAGTTCTTTAAGTATAACTAAACAAATGCGAGTAGAACTGCCAACAGTAGCTTCTATCTATGACAGGACTGGGCGTCGATTTTTGACCCTTCGCTTCGTTATCGAACGTATGCGCTTCGTATCTGTTTAGTATACGTAGCGAATACGTTCGATAATGAAGCGAAGGGTCAAGAATCGAGGCCCTGGTGTCTCTGACAGAATAGCAGCAGCAATCACCAGATGTTGGCATTATTAGGGAAGATAATAAAAGTAAGGTCATTGACAGGATGAAAATACGTCGAGCACGCTTGTAAAATCGTACAAAAGCCACAGAAGCTTCACTTAAATTGAAAAAAACGCGGGGTTATTCTTTGATGGAAGAAAAGAAAAAACAATTAATCAAGAAAAACGAGGGCACAAATTTTACAAAAAGCCTATACTAGAAGAGCACATTTCAATAGTAGAGGAACCTGGATCAACCTTCTTAGGGCATATAACTCCTGCTTCCGGAACAGGTGAAGCTATATAAGATAGCATAGTGGAGCAATTTGAAGGTGACAATCCTTTGAACATTTATAATAATATTAGCTGTCGGATGTGATGGAACTGCCACTATCACCGGTGTTAACAATGATGTAATTGGTGGCCTAAATAAATGCCACTACAGTGGCTGATTTGTTTGTTTCATACCAATGGATTGCATTTGCTTCATTTGTTTTGTACATTGGAATGAAAAACTAAAAACCCTAATGAATTTGAAGAGGTTTTAAGCAAAGCACTTGAAATCTGTAACCAGTTTCATGTGGTTAATTTCGCTCCCATATTCAAAACAACCTACCTATTCTAGAGATTAGGGATGATCTAAACACAGATCGAAAATATTTACTTGAAATATGCAAAGCAATATCCAGTAGTGGAACTAATGAAGGAATTAAATAATATAAAATTTCCTCTTCCAGTAAATATTTCAGCACTGCTTGCTTCATTTGATAAGAGTCTATGACATATTAGCGTTGATGGATAAATATAGAGGGGATAAATATAAATAAGTATTTATCAATTAACGGTAGTAGGGGAGGCTAAATAATAGTAGGCTAAATGTGCGGGCTAAAACTCGAGCGTTATGGGGACCTATTGGGTTGTGAAGAGTAAGTCCTAAAACCAAAAAAAGTTAAGTAAAGTTTTCCATTTTAGTGGTCGCTTACCATTGTTTGATTTAATTATCCATTTTTAAAAACAAAACACATTTTCGCATTTTAAATCGCTTATAACTTTAATATTAGTAACTTTTGAGAAAAATGGCAAGAAACTTATTTTATTTAGAATGTCCCAAAGAATCTAGAAAAAATATTTTTCGGAGGAAAATAGGAGATTTTTGAAAATAGTGCGCGCCGCACTGGCCAAAAAACCGGATGGACAGGACACGCATAATTAACAATTAAAAAACTACGGTCTAAATTGAAGCTAAACCCGATCACTCTTCGGAATCTTGAAAAGGAATATTTAAACTTTAATCCAAGTTATTGGCTCCCTTAAAAATACTAATTTAAAGATGAGTTTTTAAGCTCGAAAATGCGTATTTTCGCATTTTTCAGATTTTAAATCGTCTATAACTCGAAAACTGTCAATTTTTGAGAAAAATCACAAGATACATTTCTTGTTTAGAATGGCCCAAAAAAATTAAAAATAAATTTTTTGGAGCAATAAAAGGTGATCTTATGTATTTGTTTTAAAAAAAATTTTAAACAATTTCTGCCCAGAAATTTTGTCCGGCAACCTTCAGATTTGTTTAAAGGGGACATTTTTGAATATGAGTCCGCAGAGAAACCGAATTAGAAATGTTTTTCAGACGGGAGCGGTCTCACCACATGGACTAAATAAGATGTTTATTTTTGTAAAACCTGTAATTATTAACCATTCCAGTTTTAACCGTTTGCTCAAATAATTATCGCCGTTATGGTACAAAAATATTCCCCAATATTTCAAAGTTCGTGATTTTAACTTTATATGTCACGTTTATATTTCAATGAAAACTAATTTTCAATAAAGTTGAAAATCGATAGTTGCTGGTTAATTTCGAAAAGACCACTTATCACAACTTTTCGTGATTGTCAGTTGATTTTCCCGTGAGTAAAATGACACGAAAAACGCATTACGCGTATTAAACTATGCAGAGGTAGGATACAGTGTAAACCTGGGAATGACGGGCTATTACTATAGGGAGAGTTATCGCACAACGATTAATAAATATATCGATGGTTCAAGTATGTGCTTTTTAATAGATTTTGCAGGATAATTTCATTATAAACTAGCAATTGAACTTGGTAAGTCCTAGGTTTTCACCCAACGTGACTCTAAGTTGAACCGGAAATCGATATTTGAACTCTTCATGTAACTTTGTTTTGATTGATATACGATTTCACTCATTTTGAGTCATTTTTGCCAAATTTCCGGTCATAACATTTTAACCGGAAATGATACCAAAACCGAAACTAAATATTTGAGGTCGACTTTTCAAGGCGCGATGATTGATATATCACATTAGGGTGGGCCGAAAAAAAATTTTATTTTTATTTTAAGTTGTAATACCGCGGAAAATTTGCGAATTATAATTAGAAACAAAATAAAATTTTTTTTTTGAAAATCGGTTAATATCTTCCGGTCCCGCATTAGCCTTAAAGTTTGACTATTTTTTAAAAAAACTTAATTTTTCTTATTTTGTGTAAATTTTTTTTTATATTTATTTTTTAACGTAATAGTTATTTATGCGTTGAGATAGACCCTAAGAACATTGTGTTTTAATTTGATTGTGATTACTGGATATCTTCCGGTCCCGCATAAGCTTTAAAATATGCCGAAATATTGAAATTTCAACATTTTTTCGTATTTTTGGAATTTGATAATTAATTGTTTTTTAAAAGTAATAGTAATCGTTTATATTCACACAAACCTATTGTAGGGAATTTAGGGGTTGAAAACTAGGATAATTCGAAAAATTGAATTATATTTAAGGAAGCCCGTCCAATGGGCAATTTGCCTGCTCCACTTTAATGAGCTGCCGTTCCGGCACCTCTTTGAACATCTAGATGGCAAAACCGGGCCTAGTACTTCAAGAGGACCAATCGGTGAAAAACTTGTTGCCTGTCAAAAATTGCCGGTAATTAACTTCCAGTCTATAGATTGTCAGATACCGGAGGTAGACAGAAAGGTTCTCAGCAAGGATCAACAGTACCTACTTGGTATCTCCACTGCGATAAAATCTGGGACATGTAAAGGGGATTTGTCTGTACGAGATCCCGGACACTTATCACACTCGAGATGGTTGACCAAAGCAAATAGAACTTTGCGACTTTACATAAGTGAAGAAAACCCCTCACCTGAACTTCAAGAGCTAGTTTTGTTTATCTTGAAATCGTATATGCCAATGTGGTTTGCTATCAAAAAAAGCAAAAACTTTACAGGTGTTCCAAAGCTTGTTTACCAAGCAATTGGATCAACGAGATATTTGCCCGAGCCTTTGCTTGCTGTTATAAACCGAGTGATTGAGCGAAATGGATATTTTTCCCACCTTGAAAATTTGATGTTGGCAATGATTGAGGACGACAATAAACTGATGAGACAGCTCGGACTTCGTCGAATTCTAAAGGC